>NW_022320384.1:0-6137 GCF_002776525.5 Piliocolobus tephrosceles
ATTCGGCTCTATATTTGAGATGCTGTTAATCTGTGACTCTACCCCCAATCTTGTCCTTGCTAGAAACATTGCTGTGCTAATTAAAGTTGAAAGGATTTTGGGCTGTAAGGAATGTGCTTTGTTAGGCAAATGTTTAAAGCCTGCTTGTGGTTGAAGGTCAGTACCATTCCTTTAAATCTCAGTAAAAGAAAAACATCTGTCTCCTGCCCGATCCTGGGAAAATGCAACAGCTCCGTGTACCTGTATGCCTTACTGCTTATTTACTCCCTTATCTTTTAGGCAATAAATACCGAGGGAACTCAGAGACCAGTGCCAGTGTGGGTCCTCTGAAAGCACAGCACTGGTCCCCTGGGGCCCCGCTTTTCTTTCTCTATACTTTGTCTCTGTGTCTTTATTTCTTTTCTCAAGTCTCTCGTTTCCACCTAGCGAGAAGCACCCACAGGTGTGGAGGGGCAGGCCACCCCTTCATCTGGCGTCCAACGTGGGAGCTTTTTGCTAAGGTGAAGGTACGCTGGAGCGTGGTCATTGAGGACAAGTCGACGAGAGACTCCCGAGTACTCTACAGTCAGCCTTGCGGTAAGCTTGTGCGCTCGGAAGAACCTAGGGAAACAATGGGGCAAACTAAAAGTAAATATGCCTCTTATCGCAGCTTTATAAAAATTCTCTTAAAAAGAGGGGGAGTTAAAGTGTCTACCAAAAATCTAAATACGCTCTTTCAAACAATAGAACAGTTTTGTCCATGGTTTCCAGAACAGGGAACTTTAGATCTAAAAGATTGGGAAAAAATTGGCAAAGAATTAAAACAAGCAAGTAGGGAAGGTAAAATCATCCCACTTACAGTATGGAATGATTGGGTCATTGTGAAAGTAGCTTTAGAACCATTGCAAACAGAAGAAGATAGCGTTCCAGTTTCTGATGTCCCTAAAAGCTGTGCAGTAGATTGTGAAAAAGAGGCAGGGATAGAATCCCAGAAAGGAAAAAAAAGTTCACACTGTGAATGTGTAGCAGAGCCGGTAATGGCTCGGTCAACGCAAAATGTTGACAACAATCAATTACAGGAGGTAATATATCCTGAAACGTTAAAATTAGAGGAAAAAGATCCAGAATTAGCAGAGCCATCAGAGTCTAAACCACGATGGCCAACACCTCTTACAACAGCTCAGATGCCTGCAACCTTAGAAACTCAAATGCAGGTTAAACAAGTACAAACTCCAAAAGAAGATCAAATAGAGAAAGAAAGAGTCTCTGTCATGGCAATGCCAATCCAAGTACAGTATCCACAATATCAGCAGGTAGAAAGTAAGATCCAGCAGCCAGTAGCCTATCAATACTGGCCGCCAGCTGAACTGCAGTATCGGCAGCCCCCAGAAAATCTGTGTGGACAGCCAGGAACATTTCCAGTGCCACAGGGCAGGGCGCCATATCCTCAGCCGCCCACCATGAGACTTAATCCTACAGCACCGCCCAGTACACAGGGTAGTGCAATACATAAAATTATTGATGAGGCAAGAAAACAGGGAGATATTGAGGCGTGGCAATTCCCAGTAATATTAGAAGCAAGACCACCTAGAGAAGGGGCTCAAGAGGGAGAGCCTCCCGTGGCTGAAGCCAGATATCAGTCCTTTTCTATAAAAATGCTGAAAGAAATGAAAGAAGGAGTAAAACAGTATGGACCCAACTCTCCTTACATGAGAACATTATTAGATTCCATTGCTCATGGACATAGACTCATTCCTTATGATTGGGAGATTCTGGCAAAATCCTCACTCTCACCCTCTCAATTTTTACAATTTAAGACTTGGTGGATTGATGGGGCACAAGTGCAGGTCCGAAGAAATAGGACTGCCAATCCTCCAATTAACATAGATGCAGATCAACTATTAGGAATAGGTCAGAATTGGAGCACTGTTGACCAACAAGCAATAATGCCAAATGAGGCCATTGAGCAAATCAGGGCTATCTGCCTCAGGGCCTGGGAAAAAATCCAAGACCGAGGAACTGCCTGCCCTTCCTTTAATACAGTAAGACAAGGCTGTAAAGAGCCCTACCCAGAGTTCGTAGCAAGACTTCAAGATGCTGCTCAAAAGTCAATTACCGATGAGAATGCCCCTAAGGTCATAGTGGAGTTAATGGCATATGAAAACTCCAATCCGGATTGTCAATCAGCCATTAAGCTATTAAAAGGAAAGGTTCCCGCAGGATCAGATGTAATCTCAGAGTACATTAAAGCCTGCGATGGAATTGGAGGAGCTATGCATAAAGCTATGCTTATGGCTCAGGCAATCACAGGAGTTGCTTTAGGAGGACAAGTGAAAACATTTGGGGGAAAATGTTATAATTGTGGTCAAATTGGTCATCAAAAAAAGAATTGCCCAGTCACAAATAAACCAAATGTAACTACTCAAGTTACTACTACAACAGATAAAGGGCCACCTGGCCTATGTCCAAGATGTAAAAGGGGAAAACATTGGGGTAATCAATCTCATTCTAAATATGATAAAAATGGGCAACCACTGTTGGGAAATGAGAGGAGGGGCCAGCCTCAGGCCCCGCAACAAACTGGGGCATTCCAAATTCAACCCTTTGTTCCTCAGGGTTTTCAGGAACAACAACCCCCACTGTCACAAGTGTCTCAGGGAATAAGCCAGTTATCACAATACAGCAATTATCCCCCGCCACAAGTGGCAGCGCAGCAGTAGATCTATGTACTTTACAAGCAGTCTCTCTGCTTCCAGGGGAGCCTCCACAAAAAATCCCCACAGGGGTATACGGCCCATTGCCTGAGGGGACTGTAGGACTAATCTTAGGAAGATCAAGTTTAAATCTAAAAGGAGTTCAAATTCATACTGGTGTGGTTGATTCAGACTATGAAGGTGAAATTCAATTGGTTATTAGTTCCTCAATTCCTTGGAGTACCAGTCCAGGAGACAAGATCGCTCAATTATTACTCCTACCTTATATTAAAATTAGAAACAATAAAATAAAAAGAACAGGAGGGTTCGGAAGCACTGATCCAGCAGGAAAGGCTGCATATTGGGCAAGTCTGGTCTCTGAGAGCAGACCTGTGTGTAAGGCCATTATTCAAGGAAAACAGTTTGAAGGGTTGGTAGACACAGGAGCAGATATCTCTGTCATTGCTTTAAATCAGTGGCCAAAAAATTGGCCTAAACAAAAGGCTGTTACAAGACTTGTCGGCGTAGGCACGGCTTCAGAAGTGTATGAAAGTACAATGATTTTACATTGTTTAGGGCCAGATAATCAAGAAAGTACTGTTCAGCCAATGATTACTTCAATTCCTGTTAATCTATGGGGTCGAGATTTGTTACAATGGGGTGCAGAAATTATTATGCCTGCTCCATTATACAGCCCCACAAGTCAAAAAATCATGACTAAAATGGGATATATACCAGGAAAGGGATTAGGAAAAAATGAAAATGGCATTAAAGTCCCAATTGAGACTAAGAAAAATCAAGAAAGAAAAGGAATAGGGTATCCTTTTTAGGGGCGGCCACTGTAGAGCCTCCTAAACCCATTCCATTAACTTGGAAAACAGAAAAACCGGTATGAGTAAATCAGTGGCCGCTACCAAAGCAAAAACTGGAGGCTTTACACTTATTAGCAAAGGAACAATTAGAAAAGGGACACATTGAGCCTTCATTCTCACCCTGGAATTCTCCTGTATTTGTAATTCAGAAAAAATCAGACAAATGGCGTATGTTAATGGACTTAAGAGCCATAAACGCTGTAATTCAACCCATGGGGCCTCTCCAACCTGGATTGCCCTCCCCGGCCATGATCCCAAAAGACTGGCCTTTAATTATAATTGATCTGAAGGATTGCTTTTTTACCATTCCTCTGGCAAAACAAGATTGTGAAAATTTGCCTTTACTATACCAGCCATAAATAATAAAGAACCAGCCACCAGGTTTCAGTGGAAAGTTTTACCACAGGGAATGCTTAATAGTCCAACTATTTGTCAAACTTTCGTAGGTTAAGTCCTTCAACCAGTTAGAGACAAATTTTCAGATTGTTATATCATTCACTATATTGATGACATTTTATGTGCTGCAGAAACAAGAGACAAATTAATTGACTGTTACACATTTCTGCAAGCAGAGGTTGCCAATGCAGGACTAACAATAGCATTTGATAAGATCCAAACCTCTGCTCCCTTTCATTATTTAGGGATGCAAATAGAAAATAGAAAAATTAAGCCACAAAAAATAGAAATAAGAAAAGATACATTAAAAACATTAAATGACTTTCAAAAATTGTTAGGCGATATTAATTGGATTCGGCCAACTCTAGGCATTCCTACTTATGCCATGTCAAATTTGTTCTCAATCCTAAGAGGAGACCCAGACTTAAATAGTAGAAGAATATTAACTCCAGAGGCAACAAAAGAAATTAAATTAGTAGAAGAAAAAATTCAGTCAGCGCAAATACACAGAATAGATTCTTTGGCCCCACTCCAACTTTTGATTTTTGCCACTGCACATTCTCCAACAGGCATCATTGTTCAAAATACTGATCTTGTGGAGTGGTCATTCCTTCCACACAGTACAATTAAAACTTTTACATTGTACTTGGATCAAATAGCTACATTAATTGGTCAAACAAGATTACAAATAATAAAATTGTGTGGTAATGACCCAGACAAAATAGTTGTTCCTTTAACCAAGGAACAAGTTAAACAAGCCTTTATCAATTCTGGTGCATGGCAAATTGGCCTTGCTGATTTTGTGGGAATTATTGATAATCATTACCCAAAAACAAAAATCTTCCAGTTTTTAAAATTGACTACTTGGATTTTACCTAAAATTACCAGATATAAACCTTTAGAAAATGCTCTGACAATATTTACTGATGGTTCCAGCAATGAAAAAGCAGCTTACACAGGGCCAAAAGAGCGAATAATCAAAACTCAATATCAATCAGCTCAAAGGGCAGAGTTGGTTGCAGTCATTACAGTGTTAGAAGATTTTAATCAACCTGTTAATATTATATCAGATTCTGCATATGTAGTACAGGCTACAAGGGATGTTGAGACAGCTCTAATTAAATATAGCATGGATGATCAGCTAAACCAGCTATTCAATTTGTTACAACAAACTGTAAGAAAGAGGAATTTCCCATTTTATATTACTCATATTCGAGCACACACTAATTTACCAGGACCTTTAACTAAAGCAAATAAACAAGCTGACTTACTGGTATCCTCTGCATTCATAAAAGCACAAGAACTTCATGCTTTGACTCATGTGAACGCAGCAGGGTTAAAAAACAAATTTGATGTCACATGGAAACAGGCAAAAAATATTGTACAACATTGTACCCAGTGCCAAGTGCTACAGCTGCCCACTCAAGAGACAGGAGTTAATCCCAGAGGTCTGTGTCCCATTGCATTATGGCAAATGGATGTTACCCATGTACCTTCATTTGGAAAATTATCATATGTTCATGTAACAGTTGATACTTATTCACATTTCATATGGGCAACATGCCAGACAGGAGAAAGTACTTCCCATGTTAAAAAACATTTATTATCTTGTTTGAGCCGGAAGGAACAAAGCCATATCTTTTCTCCTTTTGCACACAAATGGGAGACATATCGCTGAATTCTTTTTCTCAGCAAGGAATATCCCTGAGAGGGAGAATGCGCTCTAAGGGTAGGCCTATAAACGACCCCCTTGGAGGCGTGCCGCCTTTTACAGTTGAAGCCGAAGGGATGAAATAAGCCCCGGCCTCCTGTAGTGCTCTCAGGCTTATTGGGAGGAAAAAAATTCCCACCTAATAAATTTTGGTCAGTCAGGTTGTCTACTCTCAAACCCTATTTCCTGATAAAATGTTATCAATGACTATGCGTGCCCTAAAATTTCATTAGCAACTTTAATTTTAATGTTAACACCATCCTGTGATCTCATCCTGCCTCCACTTGCTCTGTAATATTCTATTACTTTGTGAAGTATGTAATCACGGTGTCATGATGATAATGGTGATTGTGTTGAAAAGAAAAGGGGGAAATGTAGGGAAAAAATAGGTTAGCCTGTTACTGTGTTATTATAGATAGAAGTAAGTTTAAGAGACTCCATTCGGCTCTATATTTGAGATGCTGTTAATCTGTGACTCTACCCCCA
>NW_022320385.1:0-6137 GCF_002776525.5 Piliocolobus tephrosceles
TGGGGGTAGAGTCACAGATTAACAGCATCTCAAATATAGAGCCGAATGGAGTCTCTTAAACTTACTTCTATCTATAATAACACAGTAACAGGCTAACCTATTTTTTCCCTACATTTCCCCCTTTTCTTTTCAACACAATCACCATTATCATCATGACACCGTGATTACATACTTCACAAAGTAATAGAATATTACAGAGCAAGTGGAGGCAGGATGAGATCACAGGATGGTGTTAACATTAAAATTAAAGTTGCTAATGAAATTTTAGGGCACGCATAGTCATTGATAACATTTTATCAGGAAATAGGGTTTGAGAGTAGACAACCTGACTGACCAAAATTTATTAGGTGGGAATTTTTTTCCTCCCAATAAGCCTGAGAGCACTACAGGAGGCCGGGGCTTATTTCATCCCTTCGGCTTCAACTGTAAAAGGCGGCACGCCTCCAAGGGGGTCGTTTATAGGCCTACCCTTAGAGCGCATTCTCCCTCTCAGGGATATTCCTTGCTGAGAAAAAGAATTCAGCGATATGTCTCCCATTTGTGTGCAAAAGGAGAAAAGATATGGCTTTGTTCCTTCCGGCTCAAACAAGATAATAAATGTTTTTTAACATGGGAAGTACTTTCTCCTGTCTGGCATGTTGCCCATATGAAATGTGAATAAGTATCAACTGTTACATGAACATATGATAATTTTCCAAATGAAGGTACATGGGTAACATCCATTTGCCATAATGCAATGGGACACAGACCTCTGGGATTAACTCCTGTCTCTTGAGTGGGCAGCTGTAGCACTTGGCACTGGGTACAATGTTGTACAATATTTTTTGCCTGTTTCCATGTGACATCAAATTTGTTTTTTAACCCTGCTGCGTTCACATGAGTCAAAGCATGAAGTTCTTGTGCTTTTATGAATGCAGAGGATACCAGTAAGTCAGCTTGTTTATTTGCTTTAGTTAAAGGTCCTGGTAAATTAGTGTGTGCTCGAATATGAGTAATATAAAATGGGAAATTCCTCTTTCTTACAGTTTGTTGTAACAAATTGAATAGCTGGTTTAGCTGATCATCCATGCTATATTTAATTAGAGCTGTCTCAACATCCCTTGTAGCCTGTACTACATATGCAGAATCTGATATAATATTAACAGGTTGATTAAAATCTTCTAACACTGTAATGACTGCAACCAACTCTGCCCTTTGAGCTGATTGATATTGAGTTTTGATTATTCGCTCTTTTGGCCCTGTGTAAGCTGCTTTTTCATTGCTGGAACCATCAGTAAATATTGTCAGAGCATTTTCTAAAGGTTTATATCTGGTAATTTTAGGTAAAATCCAAGTAGTCAATTTTAAAAACTGGAAGATTTTTGTTTTTGGGTAATGATTATCAATAATTCCCACAAAATCAGCAAGGCCAATTTGCCATGCACCAGAATTGATAAAGGCTTGTTTAACTTGTTCCTTGGTTAAAGGAACAACTATTTTGTCTGGGTCATTACCACACAATTTTATTATTTGTAATCTTGTTTGACCAATTAATGTAGCTATTTGATCCAAGTACAATGTAAAAGTTTTAATTGTACTGTGTGGAAGGAATGACCACTCCACAAGATCAGTATTTTGAACAATGATGCCTGTTGGAGAATGTGCAGTGGCAAAAATCAAAAGTTGGAGTGGGGCCAAAGAATCTATTCTGTGTATTTGCGCTGACTGAATTTTTTCTTCTACTAATTTAATTTCTTTTGTTGCCTCTGGAGTTAATATTCTTCTACTATTTAAGTCTGGGTCTCCTCTTAGGATTGAGAACAAATTTGACATGGCATAAGTAGGAATGCCTAGAGTTGGCCGAATCCAATTAATATCGCCTAACAATTTTTGAAAGTCATTTAATGTTTTTAATGTATCTTTTCTTATTTCTATTTTTTGTGGCTTAATTTTTCTATTTTCTATTTGCATCCCTAAATAATGAAAGGGAGCAGAGGTTTGGATCTTATCAAATGCTATTGTTAGTCCTGCATTGGCAACCTCTGCTTGCAGAAATGTGTAACAGTCAATTAATTTGTCTCTTGTTTCTGCAGCACATAAAATGTCATCAATATAGTGAATGATATAACAATCTGAAAATTTGTCTCTAACTGGTTGAAGGACTTAACCTACGAAAGTTTGACAAATAGTTGGACTATTAAGCATTCCCTGTGGTAAAACTTTCCACTGAAACCTGGTGGCTGGTTCTTTATTATTTATGGCTGGTATAGTAAAGGCAAATTTTCACAATCTTGTTTTGCCAGAGGAATGGTAAAAAAGCAATCCTTCAGATCAATTATAATTAAAGGCCAGTCTTTTGGGATCATGGCCGGGGAGGGCAATCCAGGTTGGAGAGGCCCCATGGGTTGAATTACAGCGTTTATGGCTCTTAAGTCCATTAACATACGCCATTTGTCTGATTTTTTCTGAATTACAAATACAGGAGAATTCCAGGGTGAGAATGAAGGCTCAATGTGTCCCTTTTCTAATTGTTCCTTTGCTAATAAGTGTAAAGCCTCCAGTTTTTGCTTTGGTAGCGGCCACTGATTTACTCATACCGGTTTTTCTGTTTTCCAAGTTAATGGAATGGGTTTAGGAGGCTCTACAGTGGCCGCCCCTAAAAAGGATACCCTATTCCTTTTCTTTCTTGATTTTTCTTAGTCTCAATTGGGACTTTAATGCCATTTTCATTTTTTCCTAATCCCTTTCCTGGTATATATCCCATTTTAGTCATGATTTTTTGACTTGTGGGGCTGTATAATGGAGCAGGCATAATAATTTCTGCACCCCATTGTAACAAATCTCGACCCCATAGATTAACAGGAATTGAAGTAATCATTGGCTGAACAGTACTTTCTTGATTATCTGGCCCTAAACAATGTAAAATCATTGTACTTTCATACACTTCTGAAGCCGTGCCTACGCCGACAAGTCTTGTAACAGCCTTTTGTTTAGGCCAATTTTTTGGCCACTGATTTAAAGCAATGACAGAGATATCTGCTCCTGTGTCTACCAACCCTTCAAACTGTTTTCCTTGAATAATGGCCTTACACACAGGTCTGCTCTCAGAGACCAGACTTGCCCAATATGCAGCCTTTCCTGCTGGATCAGTGCTTCCGAACCCTCCTGTTCTTTTTATTTTATTGTTTCTAATTTTAATATAAGGTAGGAGTAATAATTGAGCGATCTTGTCTCCTGGACTGGTACTCCAAGGAATTGAGGAACTAATAACCAATTGAATTTCACCTTCATAGTCTGAATCAACCACACCAGTATGAATTTGAACTCCTTTTAGATTTAAACTTGATCTTCCTAAGATTAGTCCTACAGTCCCCTCAGGCAATGGGCCGTATACCCCTGTGGGGATTTTTTGTGGAGGCTCCCCTGGAAGCAGAGAGACTGCTTGTAAAGTACATAGATCTACTGCTGCGCTGCCACTTGTGGCGGGGGATAATTGCTGTATTGTGATAACTGGCTTATTCCCTGAGACACTTGTGACAGTGGGGGTTGTTGTTCCTGAAAACCCTGAGGAACAAAGGGTTGAATTTGGAATGCCCCAGTTTGTTGCGGGGCCTGAGGCTGGCCCCTCCTCTCATTTCCCAACAGTGGTTGCCCATTTTTATCATATTTAGAATGAGATTGATTACCCCAATGTTTTCCCCTTTTACATCTTGGACATAGGCCAGGTGGCCCTTTATCTGTTGTAGTAGTAACTTGAGTAGTTACATTTGGTTTATTTGTGACTGGGCAATTCTTTTTTTGATGACCAATTTGACCACAATTATAACATTTTCCCCCAAATGTTTTCACTTGTCCTCCTAAAGCAACTCCTGTGATTGCCTGAGCCATAAGCATAGCTTTATGCATAGCTCCTCCAATTCCATCGCAGGCTTTAATGTACTCTGAGATTACATCTGATCCTGCGGGAACCTTTCCTTTTAATAGCTTAATGGCTGATTGACAATCCGGATTGGAGTTTTCATATGCCATTAACTCCACTATGACCTTAGGGGCATTCTCATCGGTAATTGACTTTTGAGCAGCATCTTGAAGTCTTGCTACGAACTCTGGGTAGGGCTCTTTACAGCCTTGTCTTACTGTATTAAAGGAAGGGCAGGCAGTTCCTCGGTCTTGGATTTTTTCCCAGGCCCTGAGGCAGATAGCCCTGATTTGCTCAATGGCCTCATTTGGCATTATTGCTTGTTGGTCAACAGTGCTCCAATTCTGACCTATTCCTAATAGTTGATCTGCATCTATGTTAATTGGAGGATTGGCAGTCCTATTTCTTCGGACCTGCACTTGTGCCCCATCAATCCACCAAGTCTTAAATTGTAAAAATTGAGAGGGTGAGAGTGAGGATTTTGCCAGAATCTCCCAATCATAAGGAATGAGTCTATGTCCATGAGCAATGGAATCTAATAATGTTCTCATGTAAGGAGAGTTGGGTCCATACTGTTTTACTCCTTCTTTCATTTCTTTCAGCATTTTTATAGAAAAGGACTGATATCTGGCTTCAGCCACGGGAGGCTCTCCCTCTTGAGCCCCTTCTCTAGGTGGTCTTGCTTCTAATATTACTGGGAATTGCCACGCCTCAATATCTCCCTGTTTTCTTGCCTCATCAATAATTTTATGTATTGCACTACCCTGTGTACTGGGCGGTGCTGTAGGATTAAGTCTCATGGTGGGCGGCTGAGGATATGGCGCCCTGCCCTGTGGCACTGGAAATGTTCCTGGCTGTCCACACAGATTTTCTGGGGGCTGCCGATACTGCAGTTCAGCTGGCGGCCAGTATTGATAGGCTACTGGCTGCTGGATCTTACTTTCTACCTGCTGATATTGTGGATACTGTACTTGGATTGGCATTGCCATGACAGAGACTCTTTCTTTCTCTATTTGATCTTCTTTTGGAGTTTGTACTTGTTTAACCTGCATTTGAGTTTCTAAGGTTGCAGGCATCTGAGCTGTTGTAAGAGGTGTTGGCCATCGTGGTTTAGACTCTGATGGCTCTGCTAATTCTGGATCTTTTTCCTCTAATTTTAACGTTTCAGGATATATTACCTCCTGTAATTGATTGTTGTCAACATTTTGCGTTGACCGAGCCATTACCGGCTCTGCTACACATTCACAGTGTGAACTTTTTTTTCCTTTCTGGGATTCTATCCCTGCCTCTTTTTCACAATCTACTGCACAGCTTTTAGGGACATCAGAAACTGGAACGCTATCTTCTTCTGTTTGCAATGGTTCTAAAGCTACTTTCACAATGACCCAATCATTCCATACTGTAAGTGGGATGATTTTACCTTCCCTACTTGCTTGTTTTAATTCTTTGCCAATTTTTTCCCAATCTTTTAGATCTAAAGTTCCCTGTTCTGGAAACCATGGACAAAACTGTTCTATTGTTTGAAAGAGCGTATTTAGATTTTTGGTAGACACTTTAACTCCCCCTCTTTTTAAGAGAATTTTTATAAAGCTGCGATAAGAGGCATATTTACTTTTAGTTTGCCCCATTGTTTCCCTAGGTTCTTCCGAGCGCACAAGCTTACCGCAAGGCTGACTGTAGAGTACTCGGGAGTCTCTCGTCGACTTGTCCTCAATGACCACGCTCCAGCGTACCTTCACCTTAGCAAAAAGCTCCCACGTTGGACGCCAGATGAAGGGGTGGCCTGCCCCTCCACACCTGTGGGTGCTTCTCGCTAGGTGGAAACGAGAGACTTGAGAAAAGAAATAAAGACACAGAGACAAAGTATAGAGAAAGAAAAGCGGGGCCCCAGGGGACCAGTGCTGTGCTTTCAGAGGACCCACACTGGCACTGGTCTCTGAGTTCCCTCGGTATTTATTGCCTAAAAGATAAGGGAGTAAATAAGCAGTAAGGCATACAGGTACACGGAGCTGTTGCATTTTCCCAGGATCGGGCAGGAGACAGATGTTTTTCTTTTACTGAGATTTAAAGGAATGGTACTGACCTTCAACCACAAGCAGGCTTTAAACATTTACCTAACAAAGCACATTCCTTACCTCCCAAAATCCTTTCAACTTTAATTAGCACAGCAATGTTTCTAGCAAGGACAAGATTGGGGGTAGAGTCACAGATTAACAGCATCTCAAATATAGAGCCGAAT
>NW_022320386.1:0-2579 GCF_002776525.5 Piliocolobus tephrosceles
ATTCTTCTCAGCACCACATCACACTTATTCCAAAATTGACCACATAGTTGGAAGTAAAGCTCTCCTCGGCAAATGTAAAAGAACAGAAATTATAACAAACTGTCTCTCACACCACAGTGCAATCAAACTAGAACTCAGGACTAAGAAACTCAATCAAAACTGCTCAACTACATGGAAACTGAACAACCTGCTCCTGAATGACTACTAGGTATATAATGACATGAAGGCAGAAATAAAGATGTTCTTTGAAACCAATGAGAACAAAGATACAACATACCAGAATCTCTGGGACACATTTAAAGCAGTGTGTAGAGGGAAATTTACAGCACTAAATGCCCACAAGAGAAAGCAGGAAAGATCTAAAATTGACACCCTAACATCATAATTAAAAGAACTAGAGAAGCAAGAGCAAACACATTCAAAAGCTAGCAGAAGGCAAGAAATAACTAAGATCAGAGCAGAACTGAAGGACATAGAGACACAAAAAACCCTCCAAAAAAAATCAGTGAATCCAGGAGCTGGTTTTTCGAAAAGATCAACAAAATTGATAGACTGCTAGCAAGACTAATAAAGAAGAAAAGAGAGAAGAATCAAATAGACGCAATAAAAAATGATAAAGGGGATATCACCACCGACCTCACAGAAATACAAACTACCATCAGAGAATACTATAAACACCTCTACGCAAATAAACTAGAAAACCTAGAAGAAATGGATAATTTCCTGGACACTTACACTCTTCCAAGACTAAACCAGGAAGAAGTTGAATCTCTGAATGGACCAATAGCAGGCTCTGAAATTGAGGCAATAATTAATAGGCTACCAACCAAAAAAAGTCCAGGACTAGACAAATTCACAGCCGAATTCTACCAGAGGTACAAGGAGGAGTTGGTACCATTCCTTCTGAAACTATTCCAATCAATAGAGAAAGAGGGAATCCTCCCTAACTCATTTTATGAGGGCAACATCATCCTGATACCAAAGCCTGGCAGAGACACAACAAAAAAAGAGAATTTTAGACCAATCTCCCTGATGAACATCGATGCAAAAATCCTCAATAAAATACTGGCAAACCGAATCCAGCAGCACATCAAAAAGCTTATCCACCATGATCAAGTGGGCTTCATCCCTGGGATGCAAGGCTGGTTCAACACACGCAAATCAATAAACATAATCCAGCATATAAACAGAACCAAAGACAAAAACCACATGATTTTCTCAATAGATGCAGAAAAGCCTTTGACATCTACAGCCATCTGATCTTTGACAAACCTGAGAAAAACAAGAAATGGGGAAAAGATTCCCTATTTAATAAATGGTGCTGGGAAAATTGGCTAGCCATAAGTAGAAAGCTGAAACTGGATCCTTTCCTTACTCCTTATACGAAAATTAATTCAAGATGGATTAGAGATTTAAATGTTAGACCTAATACCATAAAAACCCTAGAAGAAAATCTAGGTAATACCATTCAGGACATAGGCATGGGCAGGGACTTCCTGTCTAAAACACCAAAAGCAACGGCAGCAAAAGCCAAAATTGACAAATGGGATCTAATTAAACTAAAGAGCTTCTGCACAGCAAAAGAAACTACCCTCAGAATGAAGAGACAACCTACAGAATGGGAGAAAACTTTTGCAATCTACTCATCTGAGAAAGGGCTAATATCCAGAACTTACAAAGAACTCAATCAAATTTACAAGAAAAAAACATACAACCCCATCAAAAAGTGGGCAAACGATATGAACAGACACTTCTCAAAAGAAGACATGCATACAGCCAACAGACACATGAAAAAATGCTCATCATCACTCGCCATCAGAGAAATGCAAATCAAAACCACAATGAGATACCATCTCATACCAGTTAGAATGGTGATCATTAAAAAAATCAGAAAACAACAGGTGCTGGAGAGGATGTGGAGAAATAGGAACACTTTTACACTGTTGGTGGGACTGTAAACTAGTTCAACCATTGTGGGAAACAGTGTGGTGATTCCTCAAGGATCTAGAACTAGAAATACCATTTGACCCGGCCATCCCATTACTGGGAATATACCCAAAGGATTATAAGTCATGCTGCTATAAAGACACATGCACATGTATGTTTATTGTGGCACTATTCACAATAGCAAAGACTTGGAATCAACCCAAATGTCCATCAGTGACAGACTGGATTAAGAAAATGTGGCACATATACACCATGCAATACTATGCACTCATAAAAAAGGATGAGTTCGTATCCTTTGTAGGGACATGGATGAAGCTGGAAACCATCATTCTCAGCAAACTATTGCAAGAACAGAAAACCAAACACTGCATGTTCTTACTCACAGGTGGGAATTGAACAATGAGATCACTTGGACACAGGAAGGGGAACATCACACACTGGGTCCTATTGTGGGGAGGAGAGAGAGGGGAGGGATAGCATTAGGAGATACACTTAATGTAAATGACGAGTTAATGGGTGCAGCACACCAACATGGCACATGTATACATATGTAACAAACCTGCACGTTGTGCACATGTACCCTAGAACTTTAAGTATAATAATTAAAAAAAAAAAAAAAAAAAAAAAAAAAA
>NW_022320386.1:2679-10606 GCF_002776525.5 Piliocolobus tephrosceles
AAAAAAAAAAAAAAAAAAAAAAAAAAAAAAAAAAAGAGCCAGACTCAGCATTGTAAATGCCCAAACGTCCTTGGTCCCTGGAAATTCATAAAAATCTTAGAGTATTAATTTTTCCACAGAGGCCAGGTGCAGTGGCTCACGCCTTTGCAAAGTAATCCCAGCACTTTGGGTGGATCACCTGAGGTCGGGAGTTCGAGACAAGCCTGGACAACATGGTGAAACCTTGTCTCTACTAAAAATACAAAAATTAGCTGGGCATGGTGTGATGCACACCTGTAATCCCAGCTACTTAGCACATTGGGGCAGGAGAATCGCTTGAACCCAGGAGGTGGAGGTTGCAGTGAGCCGAGATTGCACCAAGGCACTCTAGCCTGAGCAACAGAGCAAAACTCCGTCTCAACAACAACAATTTCCCATAGAATATCAGATAGAGAGCTTGAGCCAATTTCACTTAAATATCAATGGATAGGAAGCTCAGATAGCATGTAGGTTATATTGACATTCCATAGTTTATCAAACTCCCAATTATTGTACATTTTTATGTCCTTTCTTGTCATTTTGAAATAATTTATCTTATTATATCTATCAAATTGTTCTAATTGTGGAAGTTCTCGGATGGCTAATCCCACTACTTACAGTGTCTGCAGGTCCTTAGGCCCTCGTGGAGGGTTGTTTCATTCTGTAGTCTGTATTTTCACTTTTTTTCTCTTTGAGGCAGGGTCTCATTCTGGTTGCCCAGGCTGGAGTGCAGTGGCACGATTTCGGCTCACTGCAGTCTTGACTTCCTAGGCTCAGGTGATTCTCCCATCTCAGCCTCGACTAACTGGGACTACAGGAACACCACCATGCATAGCTAATTTTTGTATTTTTTAGTAGAGATGGGGTTTTGCCATGTTGCCCAGGCTGGTCTCGAACTCCTGGACTCAAGCAATCCTCCTGCCTCAGCCTCCCAAAGTGCTGGGATTACAAGCATGAGCCACCATGCCAGGCATATAATTTTAAACTGTGACACAATACTCGGTGGACTTTGTGGGAATTCAGGGCCATCTGATTTGATGCTATATACCTCCATAGACTGTTAGTTGTCTGAGACAAATTTTTATATGTGAGCAAATCTATGTTTATGAATTCTTAGAGGAGACATATGCCCCATTCAGATCCTATGGCAAGCCTGGTCTTCTATACCAGTGCTACCCAATACAGGTTGAGCACCCCTAATCCTAAAATCTGAAATCTGAAATGATCCAAAATTCAGAAGGTTTTGAGCACCAACATGATGTCACAAGTAGAAAATTTCACACATAAGTACCTAACAAAAACTTTATTTCATGCAAAAAATTATTTAAAATATTGTATAAAATTAGGCCAGGCATGGTGGTTCACGCCTTTAATCTCAGCACTTCGGGAGGCCAACGTGGATCACTTGAGGTCAGGGAGTTTGAGACCAGGCTGGCCAACATGGTGAAACCATGTCTCTACTGAAAATACAAAAATTAGCCAGGTGTGGTGGTGGACGCCTATAATCCCAGCTACTTGGGAGGCTGAGGCAGGACAATTGCTTGAACCCCTGGAAGGTGGAAGCTGCACTAAGCTGAGATTGCACCACTGTACTCCAGCCTGGGTGACAGAGCAAGACTCTGTCTCAAAAAAAAAGAAAAAGAAAAAGAAAAAATTTAAATAGTGTATAAAATTATATTCAGGCTATATATAATGTATACACAAAATACAAATGAAAGGCTGGGTGCAGTGGCTCACACCTGTAATCCCAGCACTTTGGGAGGCTGAGGTGGGTGGAACTTCTGAGGTGGGAGGTCAGAAGTTCAAGACCAGCCTGACCAACGTGGTGAAACCCCACCTCTACTAAAAACACAAAACTTTGCCAGGCATGGTGGTGGGTGCCTATAATCCCAGCTACTCAGGAGGCTGAGGCAGGGAATTGCTTAAACCTGGCAAACAGAGGTTGCAGTGAGCTGAGATTGTGCCACTGCACTCCAGCCTGGGTGACAGAGCAAGACTCTGTCCCTCCCAGAAAAAAATGAATTTTGTGTTTAGGCCATAATCCTATCCCTAAGATATCTCAATAAATATTTGCAAATGTTCCAAAATTCAAAAAAATCTGAAATCTAAAACACTTCTGGTCCCAAACATTTTGGATAAAGGATACTGAACCTGTAGAAATATAATGTAAGCTAAAAATGAGAGCCACATATACAATTTTAAATTTTCTTTTCTTGTCTTTTTTTGAGATGGAGTTTCATTCTTGTTTCCCAGGCTGGAACACAATGCCTCAGTCTCAGTTCACTGCAACCTCCACCTCCTGGGTTCAAGTGATTCTCCTGCCTCAGCCTCCCAAGTAGCTGGGATTACAGGTATGCACCACCATGCCTGGCTAATTTTTTGTATTTAGTAGAGACAGGATTTCACCATATTGGTCAGGCTAGACTCCAAATCCTGACCTCAGGTAATCCACCCACCTCAGGTTCCCAAAGTGCTGGGATTACAGGCATGAGCCACCATGCCCGGCCAATTTGAAATTTTCTTGTGGCTACATTTAAAAGATGAAAAGAAATTAGGAAAATTCATTTTAATAACATTTTATTCTAATATATCGAAGATATTATTTTGACATGTAATCAATATAAAAATTATTAAGGAGATAATTTACTCTTTTCATGTTAAGTTTTTGAAATTCAGTATGTATTTTAAACTTGGAGCACATCTAAATCTGGACCAGCTACATTTCATGGGCTTAACAGCCACATGTGGCTACTGGCGATCCTATGGACAGGTCTAGATTTTGCTGGTGAGTGGCTTTTAGGGTGGATGTGTACTTAATCTACCGTTTAACTATTAGATGTATCCCTTTAAGAGTTCTAGATTTATGATGTTTCAGTTTCAACATTACCTTGCATGAGCCCAAGGCATTATCTCCTATTCCTGTGTGAGAATTAAGTCACAATCCCCTCTATTAATGACGCTGACAGCTCTTTTTTTTATAACTCCCATCCGACCCTAGAGAAAAGGCAGTGTTACTTCCTGTGCTGTAACTATTTTTCTGGTCCCTGGCAACTTCCCCTTTTTTTTTCCGGAAGGCCTGGCTATGTATTTAAAAGACTATATATTGTAGGATAAATAGCATCTCAATGTATTTGTGATGGGAAAGATTTTCACGTTATCCAGTTCACCACATTGCAAAAACTGAAAGTCTTAAACATGAACATTTAAAGGATTCAGTTCAAGTGGTCATATTAGGAAACTTTCAGAACTTTACATGATTACTATGTTAAACATAACAATAATCACTAACCCAAATGTTAGAAAAAATATGAAATCTACCAAGGGCCGTACAGAGAGGATATCATACACATTAAAGCAGAAAATAAATGATTCAGACTACACAAACACAGTAGACAATAAATAACTATAAAATTTTGAGCTTTGTAAGAATTCATTTTAAAAGACAATGAAAGGCCGGGCATGGTGGCTCACGCCTGTAATCCCAGCACTTTGGGAAGCCAAGGAAGGTGGGTCATTTGAGACCAGCCTGGCAACATGATGAAACCCCATCTCTACTAAAAATACAAAAATTAACTGGGTGTGAGAGGTGCAGCAAAGCATCATGGTACACATATACCTATGTAACATACCTGCACGTTCTGTACACATATCCTGGAACTTAAAGTAAAATAAAAATAAATAAATAAATAAAAAATTAGCTGGGTGTGGCAGTGCACGCCTGTAATCTCAGCTACTCGGGAGGCCAAGGCATGGGAATCACATGAACCTGGGAGGTGGAGGTTGCAGTGAACCAAGATTGAGACTCTGCACTCCAGCCAGGGCAACAGAATGAGACTCTGTCTCAGAAAAAAAAAAAAAAAGAAAAAAAGAAAAAGAAAAAGAAAAGACAATGAAATTTACAAAATATTTTTGGAGGAGTTTTCTAATTATAAAGGAACAAAATAACCATCTTTATCTTAATAAACTACATAGTCTCACTGAAAAAGAGGTTTTCATGAAAAGTATAAATTGCTAAAAAACGTAAAACTACTGAAAAATCTAAATAACTTTACAACTATGGAAGAAAAATATTTTCGTTATCCAAGGATTACCTTTAAAAAGATTCCAGGCTCCAGTTAGCAATCTATGTTCCTCTGTATTTTCAAGTCATGAACAATTTTTTTCAACATGTAAATTATTGCCATGGCACTCCAGGTATCTGTGGATGATAAGTCCTCTTCTCATCATGGCCTGTTCCTGAGTTTGCCCATTGAAAGGGAAGAGTTTCCTGATCTCCCTCGCAGAACGTGCAACACGGGTGTGGCTTGTTTGTTTGGCCGCTGTGCACTCTCAAACCGCTTGTGGGAAGGGGAGCACGCCGACAGGGAGGTCCATGAGCCGGGGCGAGCACCCCTGGACTCTGGCCCCACAACCACATCCAGGTGTGGGTGCCTGCGGCTCCCAAAGCCCAAGTGGGTGTGTGCTACAGTGCACTCTCTTAGCTTTGCCATCTGCAGATGACTTAAGTATCAAACAGCTCAGTGGACCCTCTGACTTTTTGCAAGGGCAGAGGGCCAGTGTAACAGCTTTCCATATCCCTAGCTCTTGTCCGGCATCCAGGAAAAATCAGGTCACACATACACTTGAAGGATGGTGAATGCAGGGGTTTCATTAAATTGTGAAGGTGGCTCACAGCAGAATGGATGGGCAGCTGGATCAGGGATGGAGTGGGAAGATGATCTTCCCCTGGAGTTTGGCCGTCCAGCAGCCGATCTCCTCTCCGACCGTCCCCAGCCAAACTCCTCTTGACGTTCAGACACTCCTTCTCTTCTCTCGTCTCCTCTTCTGTTCCTCTCTTTATCTGCTTGTGGAGCCTGGCGCTTGGGGTTTCTATGGGTACAGGATGGGGTGGCATGGTGGACCAAAAGGCAGCCTTTGAGCATGAAAACAGGAATGTCTGTTCCCATTTAGGCCCGCAGGTTTCCCGGCCTGAGGGTGGGGCCTTTGCTAGGGAACTGCCCTTTTCTACCCAGTATTTCCCTGTCTCCTGTCCGTATCACCATTAGAATGCAAGGTCCGTGGGGGAAGCAAGTCACATTCCATCACTGGGTTTCCGCCTCACAGTACCAGCTTGAAATAAATTTGTCTAAAAACCTATTAGAAATGCTAGAAATAGGGCCGGGCGCGGTGGCTCAAGCCTGTAATCCCAGCACTTTGGGAGGCCGAGACGGGCGGATCACGAGGTCAGGAGATCAAGACCATCCTGGCTAACATAGTGAAACCCCGTCTCTACTAAAAAAATACAAAAAACTAGCCGGGCGAGGTGGTGGGCGCCTGTAGTCCCAGCTACTCGGGAGGCTGAGGCAGGAGAATGGCGTCAACCCGGGAGGCGGAGCTTGCAGTGAGCTGAGATCCGGCCACTGCACTCCAGCCTGGGCGACAGAGCGAGACTCCGTCTCAAAATAAATAAATAAATAAATAAATAAATAAATAAATAAATAAATAAATAAAAGAAATGCTAGAAATATTTCTAATTAATTATATTAATTAGGTGATCAGCTATGAAATAATTATGTAAATCTCTCTTAAAAATCAGTATTTAGGAAATTGAAAAGAAACTGGAATTAAAATTCCCATTCACATTAACGAGTACAAAGAAAATTAATAAAAAATTCATTAGTTATAAGAAGAGAACTAAAAATGTGTTTGAAGGGCACAAAATATTTGAAAGTAGAAGACCATATCTTATAAAGGGGTCAATGTCCTACAAATTAATCCACATGTTTAATTTCAAGTAAAATATAATAGAGAAGAGACAAATTACAAAGCCTTATTACCTTAAAGAATATGATAATGGTATAAGATTGCATAAACTGATAAATGGAAAATAAGATATGTATGTATAAAATGACAGCAATGGAAGCAATAGCAAATAACTTACATAGCACTTAGATGTTGTTCTACAGGTTTTATATATCTTATCCTTAAAACAATACTGAAAAGTAAAGTACTATTATTACCTTATCCCCATTTTTACAGATAGAAAAACAGACCAAGCAAGTGGAATGAAGGAAAAGCCAGGGAGCTCATGGTCAGTACATAGACTTTCACATGGTCTCTGTTTCTAGACAATATACCCATGTATTCTATCCAGCCTAATATCCTCAAGTCAGCAGCTTCTTTGAGAGTAACCTCCCATCTCCTAGGAAAGGGTGGTCACCTGGGGTGAAGGAGGTCATCAGGAAGTCTGTCTTATTCATGTAGAGACTTTCCACCAAACCTGCTGTCAGTCTCTATACCTTTCTAAAGGATGTAGTGCTACAATTTCTAAACCTCAGAGAGCTTATAGAGCATATTGGCTGCCTCCTCTGCAGGCACCTTGGGTTTCAACTTTCTTCCTTCTGATTGATATCTTAAAATATACCTTAATATTCCATCTTTTAAATTTTTATGAAAGTCTCATCCACTGCTATATCCTCTAGGATTAAGTTGGCAGATTTTGACTGATTCCTTCTGATTTTTTTTTTTTTTTTTTTTTTACTGAGTTTTGAGAGATAACCCAGAAAAACATGTATTTTCAATATATCACATTCAACCAGAAGTCCTCATATTAATTTACCCTAGGAAAATTATCAGAGAAAGCCAGGCATGGTGGTTCATGCCTGTAATCCCAGCACTTTGGAAGGGCAAGGCAGGCAGATTGCTTGAACCCAGAAGTTTGGGACCAGCCTGGGCAGCAAAGTGAGACCTGGTCTCTACTAAAAATACAAAAATTTTCCAGGCATGGTGGCACCTGTCTGTGATCCCAGCTACCAAGGAGATTGAGGTGGAAGGATCACCTCAGCCCAGGGAAGTCGAGGCTGCAGTGAGCCGAGATCATACCACTATGCTCCAGCCTAGGCAACAGAGCTAGCTCTGTCTAAAAAACAAAGAGAGAGAGAGAGAAAATTATCAGAGAACACCACAAAGATTTGTGTTGAAGAATGTTTATTGCTTCATAATTTATAACAGCAAATAATAAGACTGGTCAAAATGACTAACAATTAAAATTAATTTCCTTTTGGTACATCTGTGATAGACAGGGAGCTGGGCCGCTCAGATCTCCTTCCACAGAATCTTCTGTGGGAGCACAGTTGACTGGAAGCCTCCAGCTGCCACTCTGGACCCACCACATTGCTCATGTCAAGGCCATGCTTCCCTCTGCTGCCACCAGCCAATGGCCAAGCATCATGGAGCCACCAGGGCTAGGTCATTCTTGTCTAACACCAGAACTGCCCAAAGGCAGTTGCTACCTTTGCCCATGTGTTGTCTCCCCTCCAGCCTGGGCAAGGCCTTCTCAGAACACTATTCCTGCCCAGTCCTTCCTTCTAAGTTTCCTCTCACAGGAGCCCAAATTGCTTCATCACAGCTGCCTATTCCTGCTCCCTCCACCTTTCTCCTTCCAAGGATTTTTCCCAATGTTTCTTGCACAGTTAATCCTCTCTTGGCATCTGCTTCTTGGAAGACCTGAACCAACTGAACATCTACCCACCAAACATTGAGGCAGTTCAAATATTACATTCACCAGAAAGATTTAAGGATAGAAAGATGGTCAGGATATAATGCTACCAAAAATACTAGTATTCTTAAAGTATATTCAGTATCATCCTAGTTAGGCTTTTAAAAATGCAGTAGGGGGGCGGAGCAAGATGGCCGAATAGGAACAGCTCCAGTCTCCATCTCCCAGCGCGAGCGACACAGAAGACCAGTGATTTCTGCATTTTCAACTGAGGTACTGGGGTCATCTCACTCGGGAGTGCCGGACAATCGGTGCTGGTCAGCTGCTGCAGCCTGATCAGCGAGAGCTGAAGCAGGGCAAGGCATCGCCTCACCTGGGAAGCGCAAGGGGGAAGGGAGTCCCTTTTCCTAGCCAGGGGAACTGAGACACACA
>NW_022320388.1:0-7927 GCF_002776525.5 Piliocolobus tephrosceles
TGTGTGTCTCAGTTCCCCTGGCTAGGAAAAGGGACTCCCTTCCCCCTTGCGCTTCCCAGGTGAGGCGATGCCTTGCCCTGCTTCAGCTCTCGCTGATCAGGCTGCAGCAGCTGACCAGCACCGATTGTCCGGCACTCCCGAGTGAGATGACCCCAGTACCTCAGTTGAAAATGCAGAAATCACTGGTCTTCTGTGTCGCTCGCGCTGGGAGATGGAGACTGGAGCTGTTCCTATTCGGCCATCTTGCTCCGCCCCCCTACTGCATTTTTAAAAGCCTAACTAGGATGATACTGAATATACTTTAAGAATACTAGTATTTTTGGTAGCATTATATCCTGACCATCTTTCTATCCTTAAATCTTTCTGGTGAATGTAATATTTGAACTGCCTCAATGTTTGGTGGGTAGATGTTCAGTTGGTTCAGGTCTTCCAAGAAGCAGATGCCAAGAGAGGATTAACTGTGCAAGAAACATTGGGAAAAATCCTTGGAAGGAGAAAGGTGGAGGGAGCAGGAATAGGCAGCTGTGATGAAGCAATTTGGGCTCCTGTGAGAGGAAACTTAGAAGGAAGGACTGGGCAGGAATAGTGTTCTGAGAAGGCCTTGCCCAGGCTGGAGGGGAGACAACACATGGGCAAAGGTAGCAACTGCCTTTGGGCAGTTCTGGTGTTAGACAAGAATGACCTAGCCCTGGTGGCTCCATGATGCTTGGCCATTGGCTGGTGGCAGCAGAGGGAAGCATGGCCTTGACATGAGCAATGTGGTGGGTCCAGAGTGGCAGCTGGAGGCTTCCAGTCAACTGTGCTCCCACAGAAGATTCTGTGGAAGGAGATCTGAGCGGCCCAGCTCCCTGTCTATCACAGATGTACCAAAAGGAAATTAATTTTAATTGTTAGTCATTTTGACCAGTCTTATTATTTGCTGTTATAAATTATGAAGCAATAAACATTCTTCAACACAAATCTTTGTGGTGTTCTCTGATAATTTTCTCTCTCTCTCTCTTTGTTTTTTAGACAGAGCTAGCTCTGTTGCCTAGGCTGGAGCATAGTGGTATGATCTCGGCTCACTGCAGCCTCGACTTCCCTGGGCTGAGGTGATCCTTCCACCTCAATCTCCTTGGTAGCTGGGATCACAGACAGGTGCCACCATGCCTGGAAAATTTTTGTATTTTTAGTAGAGACCAGGTCTCACTTTGCTGCCCAGGCTGGTCCCAAACTTCTGGGTTCAAGCAATCTGCCTGCCTTGCCCTTCCAAAGTGCTGGGATTACAGGCATGAACCACCATGCCTGGCTTTCTCTGATAATTTTCCTAGGGTAAATTAATATGAGGACTTCTGGTTGAATGTGATATATTGAAAATACATGTTTTTCTGGGTTATCTCTCAAAACTCAGTAAAAAAAAAAAAAAAAAAAAAATCAGAAGGAATCAGTCAAAATCTGCCAACTTAATCCTAGAGGATATAGCAGTGGATGAGACTTTCATAAAAATTTAAAAGATGGAATATTAAGGTATATTTTAAGATATCAATCAGAAGGAAGAAAGTTGAAACCCAAGGTGCCTGCAGAGGAGGCAGCCAATATGCTCTATAAGCTCTCTGAGGTTTAGAAATTGTAGCACTACATCCTTTAGAAAGGTATAGAGACTGACAGCAGGTTTGGTGGAAAGTCTCTACATGAATAAGACAGACTTCCTGATGACCTCCTTCACCCCAGGTGACCACCCTTTCCTAGGAGATGGGAGGTTACTCTCAAAGAAGCTGCTGACTTGAGGATATTAGGCTGGATAGAATACATGGGTATATTGTCTAGAAACAGAGACCATGTGAAAGTCTATGTACTGACCATGAGCTCCCTGGCTTTTCCTTCATTCCACTTGCTTGGTCTGTTTTTCTATCTGTAAAAATGGGGATAAGGTAATAATAGTACTTTACTTTTCAGTATTGTTTTAAGGATAAGATATATAAAACCTGTAGAACAACATCTAAGTGCTATGTAAGTTATTTGCTATTGCTTCCATTGCTGTCATTTTATACATACATATCTTATTTTCCATTTATCAGTTTATGCAATCTTATACCATTATCATATTCTTTAAGGTAATAAGGCTTTGTAATTTGTCTCTTCTCTATTATATTTTACTTGAAATTAAACATGTGGATTAATTTGTAGGACATTGACCCCTTTATAAGATATGGTCTTCTACTTTCAAATATTTTGTGCCCTTCAAACACATTTTTAGTTCTCTTCTTATAACTAATGAATTTTTTATTAATTTTCTTTGTACTCGTTAATGTGAATGGGAATTTTAATTCCAGTTTCTTTTCAATTTCCTAAATACTGATTTTTAAGAGAGATTTACATAATTATTTCATAGCTGATCACCTAATTAATATAATTAATTAGAAATATTTCTAGCATTTCTTTTATTTATTTATTTATTTATTTATTTATTTATTTATTTATTTATTTATTTTGAGACGGAGTCTCGCTCTGTCGCCCAGGCTGGAGTGCAGTGGCCGGATCTCAGCTCACTGCAAGCTCCGCCTCCCGGGTTGACGCCATTCTCCTGCCTCAGCCTCCCGAGTAGCTGGGACTACAGGCGCCCACCACCTCGCCCGGCTAGTTTTTTGTATTTTTTTAGTAGAGACGGGGTTTCACTATGTTAGCCAGGATGGTCTTGATCTCCTGACCTCGTGATCCGCCCGTCTCGGCCTCCCAAAGTGCTGGGATTACAGGCTTGAGCCACCGCGCCCGGCCCTATTTCTAGCATTTCTAATAGGTTTTTAGACAAATTTATTTCAAGCTGGTACTGTGAGGCGGAAACCCAGTGATGGAATGTGACTTGCTTCCCCCACGGACCTTGCATTCTAATGGTGATACGGACAGGAGACAGGGAAATACTGGGTAGAAAAGGGCAGTTCCCTAGCAAAGGCCCCACCCTCAGGCCGGGAAACCTGCGGGCCTAAATGGGAACAGACATTCCTGTTTTCATGCTCAAAGGCTGCCTTTTGGTCCACCATGCCACCCCATCCTGTACCCATAGAAACCCCAAGCGCCAGGCTCCACAAGCAGATAAAGAGAGGAACAGAAGAGGAGACGAGAGAAGAGAAGGAGTGTCTGAACGTCAAGAGGAGTTTGGCTGGGGACGGTCGGAGAGGAGATCGGCTGCTGGACGGCCAAACTCCAGGGGAAGATCATCTTCCCACTCCATCCCTGATCCAGCTGCCCATCCATTCTGCTGTGAGCCACCTTCACAATTTAATGAAACCCCTGCATTCACCATCCTTCAAGTGTATGTGTGACCTGATTTTTCCTGGATGCCGGACAAGAGCTAGGGATATGGAAAGCTGTTACACTGGCCCTCTGCCCTTGCAAAAAGTCAGAGGGTCCACTGAGCTGTTTGATACTTAAGTCATCTGCAGATGGCAAAGCTAAGAGAGTGCACTGTAGCACACACCCACTTGGGCTTTGGGAGCCGCAGGCACCCACACCTGGATGTGGTTGTGGGGCCAGAGTCCAGGGGTGCTCGCCCCGGCTCATGGACCTCCCTGTCGGCGTGCTCCCCTTCCCACAAGCGGTTTGAGAGTGCACAGCGGCCAAACAAACAAGCCACACCCGTGTTGCACGTTCTGCGAGGGAGATCAGGAAACTCTTCCCTTTCAATGGGCAAACTCAGGAACAGGCCATGATGAGAAGAGGACTTATCATCCACAGATACCTGGAGTGCCATGGCAATAATTTACATGTTGAAAAAAATTGTTCATGACTTGAAAATACAGAGGAACATAGATTGCTAACTGGAGCCTGGAATCTTTTTAAAGGTAATCCTTGGATAACGAAAATATTTTTCTTCCATAGTTGTAAAGTTATTTAGATTTTTCAGTAGTTTTACGTTTTTTAGCAATTTATACTTTTCATGAAAACCTCTTTTTCAGTGAGACTATGTAGTTTATTAAGATAAAGATGGTTATTTTGTTCCTTTATAATTAGAAAACTCCTCCAAAAATATTTTGTAAATTTCATTGTCTTTTCTTTTTCTTTTTCTTTTTTTCTTTTTTTTTTTTTTTCTGAGACAGAGTCTCATTCTGTTGCCCTGGCTGGAGTGCAGAGTCTCAATCTTGGTTCACTGCAACCTCCACCTCCCAGGTTCATGTGATTCCCATGCCTTGGCCTCCCGAGTAGCTGAGATTACAGGCGTGCACTGCCACACCCAGCTAATTTTTTATTTATTTATTTATTTTTATTTTACTTTAAGTTCCAGGATATGTGTACAGAACGTGCAGGTATGTTACATAGGTATATGTGTACCATGATGCTTTGCTGCACCTCTCACACCCAGTTAATTTTTGTATTTTTAGTAGAGATGGGGTTTCATCATGTTGCCAGGCTGGTCTCAAATGACCCACCTTCCTTGGCTTCCCAAAGTGCTGGGATTACAGGCGTGAGCCACCATGCCCGGCCTTTCATTGTCTTTTAAAATGAATTCTTACAAAGCTCAAAATTTTATAGTTATTTATTGTCTACTGTGTTTGTGTAGTCTGAATCATTTATTTTCTGCTTTAATGTGTATGATATCCTCTCTGTACGGCCCTTGGTAGATTTCATATTTTTTCTAACATTTGGGTTAGTGATTATTGTTATGTTTAACATAGTAATCATGTAAAGTTCTGAAAGTTTCCTAATATGACCACTTGAACTGAATCCTTTAAATGTTCATGTTTAAGACTTTCAGTTTTTGCAATGTGGTGAACTGGATAACGTGAAAATCTTTCCCATCACAAATACATTGAGATGCTATTTATCCTACAATATATAGTCTTTTAAATACATAGCCAGGCCTTCCGGAAAAAAAAAGGGGAAGTTGCCAGGGACCAGAAAAATAGTTACAGCACAGGAAGTAACACTGCCTTTTCTCTAGGGTCGGATGGGAGTTATAAAAAAAAGAGCTGTCAGCGTCATTAATAGAGGGGATTGTGACTTAATTCTCACACAGGAATAGGAGATAATGCCTTGGGCTCATGCAAGGTAATGTTGAAACTGAAACATCATAAATCTAGAACTCTTAAAGGGATACATCTAATAGTTAAACGGTAGATTAAGTACACATCCACCCTAAAAGCCACTCACCAGCAAAATCTAGACCTGTCCATAGGATCGCCAGTAGCCACATGTGGCTGTTAAGCCCATGAAATGTAGCTGGTCCAGATTTAGATGTGCTCCAAGTTTAAAATACATACTGAATTTCAAAAACTTAACATGAAAAGAGTAAATTATCTCCTTAATAATTTTTATATTGATTACATGTCAAAATAATATCTTCGATATATTAGAATAAAATGTTATTAAAATGAATTTTCCTAATTTCTTTTCATCTTTTAAATGTAGCCACAAGAAAATTTCAAATTGGCCGGGCATGGTGGCTCATGCCTGTAATCCCAGCACTTTGGGAACCTGAGGTGGGTGGATTACCTGAGGTCAGGATTTGGAGTCTAGCCTGACCAATATGGTGAAATCCTGTCTCTACTAAATACAAAAAATTAGCCAGGCATGGTGGTGCATACCTGTAATCCCAGCTACTTGGGAGGCTGAGGCAGGAGAATCACTTGAACCCAGGAGGTGGAGGTTGCAGTGAACTGAGACTGAGGCATTGTGTTCCAGCCTGGGAAACAAGAATGAAACTCCATCTCAAAAAAAGACAAGAAAAGAAAATTTAAAATTGTATATGTGGCTCTCATTTTTAGCTTACATTATATTTCTACAGGTTCAGTATCCTTTATCCAAAATGTTTGGGACCAGAAGTGTTTTAGATTTCAGATTTTTTTGAATTTTGGAACATTTGCAAATATTTATTGAGATATCTTAGGGATAGGATTATGGCCTAAACACAAAATTCATTTTTTTCTGGGAGGGACAGAGTCTTGCTCTGTCACCCAGGCTGGAGTGCAGTGGCACAATCTCAGCTCACTGCAACCTCTGTTTGCCAGGTTTAAGCAATTCCCTGCCTCAGCCTCCTGAGTAGCTGGGATTATAGGCACCCACCACCATGCCTGGCAAAGTTTTGTGTTTTTAGTAGAGGTGGGGTTTCACCACGTTGGTCAGGCTGGTCTTGAACTTCTGACCTCCCACCTCAGAAGTTCCACCCACCTCAGCCTCCCAAAGTGCTGGGATTACAGGTGTGAGCCACTGCACCCAGCCTTTCATTTGTATTTTGTGTATACATTATATATAGCCTGAATATAATTTTATACACTATTTAAATTTTTTCTTTTTCTTTTTCTTTTTTTTTGAGACAGAGTCTTGCTCTGTCACCCAGGCTGGAGTACAGTGGTGCAATCTCAGCTTAGTGCAGCTTCCACCTTCCAGGGGTTCAAGCAATTGTCCTGCCTCAGCCTCCCAAGTAGCTGGGATTATAGGCGTCCACCACCACACCTGGCTAATTTTTGTATTTTCAGTAGAGACATGGTTTCACCATGTTGGCCAGCCTGGTCTCAAACTCCCTGACCTCAAGTGATCCACGTTGGCCTCCCGAAGTGCTGAGATTAAAGGCGTGAACCACCATGCCTGGCCTAATTTTATACAATATTTTAAATAATTTTTTGCATGAAATAAAGTTTTTGTTAGGTACTTATGTGTGAAATTTTCTACTTGTGACATCATGTTGGTGCTCAAAACCTTCTGAATTTTGGATCATTTCAGATTTCAGATTTTAGGATTAGGGGTGCTCAACCTGTATTGGGTAGCACTGGTATAGAAGACCAGGCTTGCCATAGGATCTGAATGGGGCATATGTCTCCTCTAAGAATTCATAAACATAGATTTGCTCACATATAAAAATTTGTCTCAGACAACTAACAGTCTATGGAGGTATATAGCATCAAATCAGATGGCCCTGAATTCCCACAAAGTCCACCGAGTATTGTGTCACAGTTTAAAATTATATGCCTGGCATGGTGGCTCATGCTTGTAATCCCAGCACTTTGGGAGGCTGAGGCAGGAGGATTGCTTGAGTCCAGGAGTTCGAGACCAGCCTGGGCAACATGGCAAAACCCCATCTCTACTAAAAAATACAAAAATTAGCTATGCATGGTGGTGTTCCTGTAGTCCCAGTTAGTCGAGGCTGAGATGGGAGAATCACCTGAGCCTAGGAAGTCAAGACTGCAGTGAGCCGAAATCGTGCCACTGCACTCCAGCCTGGGCAACCAGAATGAGACCCTGCCTCAAAGAGAAAAAAAGTGAAAATACAGACTACAGAATGAAACAACCCTCCACGAGGGCCTAAGGACCTGCAGACACTGTAAGTAGTGGGATTAGCCATCCGAGAACTTCCACAATTAGAACAATTTGATAGATATAATAAGATAAATTATTTCAAAATGACAAGAAAGGACATAAAAATGTACAATAATTGGGAGTTTGATAAACTATGGAATGTCAATATAACCTACATGCTATCTGAGCTTCCTATCCATTGATATTTAAGTGAAATTGGCTCAAGCTCTCTATCTGATATTCTATGGGAAATTGTTGTTGTTGAGACGGAGTTTTGCTCTGTTGCTCAGGCTAGAGTGCCTTGGTGCAATCTCGGCTCACTGCAACCTCCACCTCCTGGGTTCAAGCGATTCTCCTGCCCCAATGTGCTAAGTAGCTGGGATTACAGGTGTGCATCACACCATGCCCAGCTAATTTTTGTATTTTTAGTAGAGACAAGGTTTCACCATGTTGTCCAGGCTTGTCTCGAACTCCCGACCTCAGGTGATCCACCCAAAGTGCTGGGATTACTTTGCAAAGGCGTGAGCCACTGCACCTGGCCTCTGTGGAAAAATTAATACTCTAAGATTTTTATGAATTTCCAGGGACCAAGGACGTTTGGGCATTTACAATGCTGAGTCTGGCTCTTTTTTTTTTTTTTTTTTTTTTTTTTTTTTTTTTT
>NW_022320388.1:8027-10606 GCF_002776525.5 Piliocolobus tephrosceles
TTTTTTTTTTTTTTTTTTTTTTTTTTTTAATTATTATACTTAAAGTTCTAGGGTACATGTGCACAACGTGCAGGTTTGTTACATATGTATACATGTGCCATGTTGGTGTGCTGCACCCATTAACTCGTCATTTACATTAAGTGTATCTCCTAATGCTATCCCTCCCCTCTCTCTCCTCCCCACAATAGGACCCAGTGTGTGATGTTCCCCTTCCTGTGTCCAAGTGATCTCATTGTTCAATTCCCACCTGTGAGTAAGAACATGCAGTGTTTGGTTTTCTGTTCTTGCAATAGTTTGCTGAGAATGATGGTTTCCAGCTTCATCCATGTCCCTACAAAGGATACGAACTCATCCTTTTTTATGAGTGCATAGTATTGCATGGTGTATATGTGCCACATTTTCTTAATCCAGTCTGTCACTGATGGACATTTGGGTTGATTCCAAGTCTTTGCTATTGTGAATAGTGCCACAATAAACATACATGTGCATGTGTCTTTATAGCAGCATGACTTATAATCCTTTGGGTATATTCCCAGTAATGGGATGGCCGGGTCAAATGGTATTTCTAGTTCTAGATCCTTGAGGAATCACCACACTGTTTCCCACAATGGTTGAACTAGTTTACAGTCCCACCAACAGTGTAAAAGTGTTCCTATTTCTCCACATCCTCTCCAGCACCTGTTGTTTTCTGATTTTTTTAATGATCACCATTCTAACTGGTATGAGATGGTATCTCATTGTGGTTTTGATTTGCATTTCTCTGATGGCGAGTGATGATGAGCATTTTTTCATGTGTCTGTTGGCTGTATGCATGTCTTCTTTTGAGAAGTGTCTGTTCATATCGTTTGCCCACTTTTTGATGGGGTTGTATGTTTTTTTCTTGTAAATTTGATTGAGTTCTTTGTAAGTTCTGGATATTAGCCCTTTCTCAGATGAGTAGATTGCAAAAGTTTTCTCCCATTCTGTAGGTTGTCTCTTCATTCTGAGGGTAGTTTCTTTTGCTGTGCAGAAGCTCTTTAGTTTAATTAGATCCCATTTGTCAATTTTGGCTTTTGCTGCCGTTGCTTTTGGTGTTTTAGACAGGAAGTCCCTGCCCATGCCTATGTCCTGAATGGTATTACCTAGATTTTCTTCTAGGGTTTTTATGGTATTAGGTCTAACATTTAAATCTCTAATCCATCTTGAATTAATTTTCGTATAAGGAGTAAGGAAAGGATCCAGTTTCAGCTTTCTACTTATGGCTAGCCAATTTTCCCAGCACCATTTATTAAATAGGGAATCTTTTCCCCATTTCTTGTTTTTCTCAGGTTTGTCAAAGATCAGATGGCTGTAGATGTCAAAGGCTTTTCTGCATCTATTGAGAAAATCATGTGGTTTTTGTCTTTGGTTCTGTTTATATGCTGGATTATGTTTATTGATTTGCGTGTGTTGAACCAGCCTTGCATCCCAGGGATGAAGCCCACTTGATCATGGTGGATAAGCTTTTTGATGTGCTGCTGGATTCGGTTTGCCAGTATTTTATTGAGGATTTTTGCATCGATGTTCATCAGGGAGATTGGTCTAAAATTCTCTTTTTTTGTTGTGTCTCTGCCAGGCTTTGGTATCAGGATGATGTTGCCCTCATAAAATGAGTTAGGGAGGATTCCCTCTTTCTCTATTGATTGGAATAGTTTCAGAAGGAATGGTACCAACTCCTCCTTGTACCTCTGGTAGAATTCGGCTGTGAATTTGTCTAGTCCTGGACTTTTTTTGGTTGGTAGCCTATTAATTATTGCCTCAATTTCAGAGCCTGCTATTGGTCCATTCAGAGATTCAACTTCTTCCTGGTTTAGTCTTGGAAGAGTGTAAGTGTCCAGGAAATTATCCATTTCTTCTAGGTTTTCTAGTTTATTTGCGTAGAGGTGTTTATAGTATTCTCTGATGGTAGTTTGTATTTCTGTGAGGTCGGTGGTGATATCCCCTTTATCATTTTTTATTGCGTCTATTTGATTCTTCTCTCTTTTCTTCTTTATTAGTCTTGCTAGCAGTCTATCAATTTTGTTGATCTTTTCGAAAAACCAGCTCCTGGATTCACTGATTTTTTTTGGAGGGTTTTTTGTGTCTCTATGTCCTTCAGTTCTGCTCTGATCTTAGTTATTTCTTGCCTTCTGCTAGCTTTTGAATGTGTTTGCTCTTGCTTCTCTAGTTCTTTTAATTATGATGTTAGGGTGTCAATTTTAGATCTTTCCTGCTTTCTCTTGTGGGCATTTAGTGCTGTAAATTTCCCTCTACACACTGCTTTAAATGTGTCCCAGAGATTCTGGTATGTTGTATCTTTGTTCTCATTGGTTTCAAAGAACATCTTTATTTCTGCCTTCATGTCATTATATACCTAGTAGTCATTCAGGAGCAGGTTGTTCAGTTTCCATGTAGTTGAGCAGTTTTGATTGAGTTTCTTAGTCCTGAGTTCTAGTTTGATTGCACTGTGGTGTGAGAGACAGTTTGTTATAATTTCTGTTCTTTTACATTTGCCGAGGAGAGCTTTACTTCCAACTATGTGGTCAATTTTGGAATAAGTGTGATGTGGTGCTGAGAAGAAT
>NW_022320389.1:0-1803 GCF_002776525.5 Piliocolobus tephrosceles
AGAGACCAAGATTTACCTGGTCGCACCTGCGGAACGCCCCCCGACACGCCCGTGCCCTGCCTATTGCCCTCCCACTCCTAGAAAAGCCACTCTCGGCCAGTGAGCCACGCGGCCTTCACACAGCTCCACTCCTGTCGGGGATGTCGGGACTGTGGGAGGTCCGTCCGAGAGCCCCACCGGGGAACTCTGCCGGCCTCCTTTGCCGGAGGCCGACAGACTTCTCCCCCATACCTTAAGTGACCAAAAATAAATGTGCAGTTTTGCTGCTACCCTTTGCCTAGTCGCTGGTTCTTTTGTGCCCGCTCGGCTGGTCTTAGAAAAACAAATCAGTAACCAGCACAAAGAAACTAAAAACCTTGAAAAAAGATTTCACGAATGGCTAACTAGAATAACCAACGTAGAGAAGTTCTTAAAAGAACTGATAGAGATGAAAACCATAACACGAGAACTACGTGACAAATGCACAAGCTTTAGTAACCGACTCGATCGACTGGAAGAAAGAGTATCAGTGATTGAAGATCAAATGAATGAAATGAAGCGAGAAGAGAACTGTAGAGGAAAAAAAGTAAACAGAAATTAACAAAGCCTCCAAGAAATATGGGATTATGTGAAAAGACCAAATCTACGTCTGATTGGAATGCCTGAAAGTGACGGGAAAAATGGAACCAAGTTGGAAAACACTCTGCAGGATATCATCCAGGAGAACTTCTCCAACCTTGTAAGGCAGGCAAACATTCAAATTCAGGAAATCCAGAGAATACCAAAAAGATACTCCTCAAGAAGAGCAACTCCAAGACACATAATTGTCAGATTCACCAAAATTGAAAAGAAGGAAAAAATGTTAAGGGCAGCCAGAGAGAAAGGTCAGGTTACACACAAAGGGAAGCCCATCAGACTAACAGCAGACCTCTTGGCAGAAACTCTACAAGCCAGAAGAGAGTGGGGGTCGATATTCAACATTCTTAAAGAAAAGAATTTTCAACCCAGAATTACATATCTAGCCAAACTAAGTTTCATAAGTGAAGGAGAAATAAAATCCTTTACAGATAAGTAAATGCTTAGAGATTTTGTCACCACCAGGCCTGCCCTACAAGAGATCCTGAAGGAAGCCCTAAACATGGAAAGGAACAACCGGTACCAGTCATTGCAAAAACATGCCAAAATGTAAAGTCCATTGATGCTAGGAAGAAACTGCATCAACTAGCAAGCAAAATAACCAGTTAATATCATAATGGCAGGATCAAGTTCACACATATTAACCTTAAATGTAAATGGACTAAATGCTCCAATTAAAAGACACAGACTGGCAAATTAGATAAAGAGTCAAGACCCATCAGTCTGCTGTCTTCAGGAGACCCATCTCACATGCAGAGACACACATAGGTTCAAAACAAAGGGATGGAGGAAAATCTACCAAGCAAATGGAGAACAAAAAAAAGCAGGGGTTGCAATCCTAGTCTCTGATAAAACAGACTTTAAACCATCAAAGATCAAAAGAGACAAAGAAGGCCATTACATAATGGTAAAGGGATCAATTCAACAGGAAGAGCTAACTATCCTAAATATATATGCACCCAATACAGGAGCACCCAGATTCATAAAGCAAGTCCTTAGAGACTTACAAAGAGACTTAGACTCCCATACAATAATAATGGGAGACTTCAACACTCCACTGTCAACATTAGACAGATCAACAAGACAGAAAGTTAACAAGGATATCCAGGAATTGAACTCAACTCTGCAGCAAGCAGACCTAATAGACATCTACAGAACTCTCCACCCCAAATCAAAAGAATATACATT
>NW_022320390.1:0-1803 GCF_002776525.5 Piliocolobus tephrosceles
AATGTATATTCTTTTGATTTGGGGTGGAGAGTTCTGTAGATGTCTATTAGGTCTGCTTGCTGCAGAGTTGAGTTCAATTCCTGGATATCCTTGTTAACTTTCTGTCTTGTTGATCTGTCTAATGTTGACAGTGGAGTGTTGAAGTCTCCCATTATTATTGTATGGGAGTCTAAGTCTCTTTGTAAGTCTCTAAGGACTTGCTTTATGAATCTGGGTGCTCCTGTATTGGGTGCATATATATTTAGGATAGTTAGCTCTTCCTGTTGAATTGATCCCTTTACCATTATGTAATGGCCTTCTTTGTCTCTTTTGATCTTTGATGGTTTAAAGTCTGTTTTATCAGAGACTAGGATTGCAACCCCTGCTTTTTTTTGTTCTCCATTTGCTTGGTAGATTTTCCTCCATCCCTTTGTTTTGAACCTATGTGTGTCTCTGCATGTGAGATGGGTCTCCTGAAGACAGCAGACTGATGGGTCTTGACTCTTTATCTAATTTGCCAGTCTGTGTCTTTTAATTGGAGCATTTAGTCCATTTACATTTAAGGTTAATATGTGTGAACTTGATCCTGCCATTATGATATTAACTGGTTATTTTGCTTGCTAGTTGATGCAGTTTCTTCCTAGCATCAATGGACTTTACATTTTGGCATGTTTTTGCAATGACTGGTACCGGTTGTTCCTTTCCATGTTTAGGGCTTCCTTCAGGATCTCTTGTAGGGCAGGCCTGGTGGTGACAAAATCTCTAAGCATTTACTTATCTGTAAAGGATTTTATTTCTCCTTCACTTATGAAACTTAGTTTGGCTAGATATGTAATTCTGGGTTGAAAATTCTTTTCTTTAAGAATGTTGAATATCGACCCCCACTCTCTTCTGGCTTGTAGAGTTTCTGCCAAGAGGTCTGCTGTTAGTCTGATGGGCTTCCCTTTGTGTGTAACCTGACCTTTCTCTCTGGCTGCCCTTAACATTTTTTCCTTCTTTTCAATTTTGGTGAATCTGACAATTATGTGTCTTGGAGTTGCTCTTCTTGAGGAGTATCTTTTTGGTATTCTCTGGATTTCCTGAATTTGAATGTTTGCCTGCCTTACAAGGTTGGAGAAGTTCTCCTGGATGATATCCTGCAGAGTGTTTTCCAACTTGGTTCCATTTTTCCCGTCACTTTCAGGCATTCCAATCAGACGTAGATTTGGTCTTTTCACATAATCCCATATTTCTTGGAGGCTTTGTTAATTTCTGTTTACTTTTTTTCCTCTACAGTTCTCTTCTCGCTTCATTTCATTCATTTGATCTTCAATCACTGATACTCTTTCTTCCAGTCGATCGAGTCGGTTACTAAAGCTTGTGCATTTGTCACGTAGTTCTCGTGTTATGGTTTTCATCTCTATCAGTTCTTTTAAGAACTTCTCTACGTTGGTTATTCTAGTTAGCCATTCGTGAAATCTTTTTTCAAGGTTTTTAGTTTCTTTGTGCTGGTTACTGATTTGTTTTTCTAAGACCAGCCGAGCGGGCACAAAAGAACCAGCGACTAGGCAAAGGGTAGCAGCAAAACTGCACATTTATTTTTGGTCACTTAAGGTATGGGGGAGAAGTCTGTCGGCCTCCGGCAAAGGAGGCCGGCAGAGTTCCCCGGTGGGGCTCTCGGACGGACCTCCCACAGTCCCGACATCCCCGACAGGAGTGGAGCTGTGTGAAGGCCGCGTGGCTCACTGGCCGAGAGTGGCTTTTCTAGGAGTGGGAGGGCAATAGGCAGGGCACGGGCGTGTCGGGGGGCGTTCCGCAGGTGCGACCAGGTAAATCTTGGTCTCT
>NW_022320391.1:0-1456 GCF_002776525.5 Piliocolobus tephrosceles
TTCCCTTTGAAAACTGGCACAAGACAGGGATGCCCTCTCTCACCACTCCTATTCAACATAGTGTTGGAAGTTCTGGCTAGGGCAATCAGGCAAGAGAAAGAAATCAAGGGTATTCAGTTAGGAAAAGAAGAAGTCAAATTGTCCCTGTTTGCAGATGACATGATTGTATACTTAGAAAACCCCATTGTCTCAGCCCAAAACCTTCTTAAGCTGATAAGCAACTTCAGCAAAGTCTCAGGATACAAAATTAATGTGCAAAAATCACAAGCATTCTTATACACCAGTAACAGACAAGCAGAGAGCCAAATCAGGAATGAACTTCCATTCACAATTGCTTCAAAGAGAATAAAATACCTAGGAATCCAACTTACAAGGGATGTAAAGGACCTCTTCAAGGAGAACTACAAACCACTGCTCAGTGAAATAAAAGAGGACACTAACAAATGGAAGAACATACCATGCTCACGGATAGGAAGAATCAATATCGTGAAAATGGCCATACTGCCCAAGGTTATTTATAGATTCAATGCCATCCCCATCAAGCTACCAATGAGTTTCTTCACAGAATTGGAAAAAAACTGCTTTAAAGTTCATATGGAACCAAAAAAGAGCCTGCATTGCCAAGACAATCCTAAGTCAAAAGGACAAAGCTGGAGGCGTCACGCTACCTGACTTCAAACTATACTACAAGGCTACAGTAACCAAAACAGCATGGTACTGGTACCAAAACAGAGATATAGACCAATGGAACAGAACAGAGTCCTCAGAAATAATACCACACATCTACAGCCATCTGATCTTTGACAAACCTGAGAGAAACAAGAAATGGGGAAAGGATTCCCTATTTAATAAATGGTGCTGGCAAAATTGGCTAGCCATAAGTAGAAAGCTGAAACTGGATCCTTTCCTTACTCCTTATACGAAGATTAATTCAAGATGGATTAGAGACTTAAATGTTAGACCTAATACCATAAAAACCCTAGAAGAAAATCTAGGTAGTACCATTCAGGACATAGGCATGGGCAAGGACTTCATGTCTAAAACACCAAAAGCAACGGCAGCAAAAGCCAAAATTGACAAATGGGATCTAATTAAACTACAGAGCTTCTGCACAGCAGAAGAAACTACCATCAGAGTGAACAGGCAACCTACAGAATGGGAGAAAATTTTTGCAATCTACTCATCTGACAAAGGGCTAATATCCAGAATCTACAAAGAACTCAAACAAATATACAAGAAAAAAACAAACAACCCCATCAAAAAGTGGGGAAAGGATATGAACAGACATTTCTCAAAAGAAGACATTCATACAGCCAACAGACACGTGAAAAAATGCTCATCATCACTGGCCATCAGAGAAATGCAAATCAAAACCACAATGAGATACCATCTCACACCAGTTAGAATGGCAATCATTAAAAAATCAGGAAACAACAGGTGTTGGAGAGGATGTGGA
>NW_022320392.1:0-1456 GCF_002776525.5 Piliocolobus tephrosceles
TCCACATCCTCTCCAACACCTGTTGTTTCCTGATTTTTTAATGATTGCCATTCTAACTGGTGTGAGATGGTATCTCATTGTGGTTTTGATTTGCATTTCTCTGATGGCCAGTGATGATGAGCATTTTTTCACGTGTCTGTTGGCTGTATGAATGTCTTCTTTTGAGAAATGTCTGTTCATATCCTTTCCCCACTTTTTGATGGGGTTGTTTGTTTTTTTCTTGTATATTTGTTTGAGTTCTTTGTAGATTCTGGATATTAGCCCTTTGTCAGATGAGTAGATTGCAAAAATTTTCTCCCATTCTGTAGGTTGCCTGTTCACTCTGATGGTAGTTTCTTCTGCTGTGCAGAAGCTCTGTAGTTTAATTAGATCCCATTTGTCAATTTTGGCTTTTGCTGCCGTTGCTTTTGGTGTTTTAGACATGAAGTCCTTGCCCATGCCTATGTCCTGAATGGTACTACCTAGATTTTCTTCTAGGGTTTTTATGGTATTAGGTCTAACATTTAAGTCTCTAATCCATCTTGAATTAATTTTCGTATAAGGAGTAAGGAAAGGATCCAGTTTCAGCTTTCTACTTATGGCTAGCCAATTTTGCCAGCACCATTTATTAAATAGGGAATCCTTTCCCCATTTCTTGTTTCTCTCAGGTTTGTCAAAGATCAGATGGCTGTAGATGTGTGGTATTATTTCTGAGGACTCTGTTCTGTTCCATTTGTCTATATCTCTGTTTTGGTACCAGTACCATGCTGTTTTGGTTACTGTAGCCTTGTAGTATAGTTTGAAGTCAGGTAGCGTGACGCCTCCAGCTTTGTCCTTTTGACTTAGGATTGTCTTGGCAATGCAGGCTCTTTTTTGGTTCCATATGAACTTTAAAGCAGTTTTTTTCCAATTCTGTGAAGAAACTCATTGGTAGCTTGATGGGGATGGCATTGAATCTATAAATAACCTTGGGCAGTATGGCCATTTTCACGATATTGATTCTTCCTATCCGTGAGCATGGTATGTTCTTCCATTTGTTAGTGTCCTCTTTTATTTCACTGAGCAGTGGTTTGTAGTTCTCCTTGAAGAGGTCCTTTACATCCCTTGTAAGTTGGATTCCTAGGTATTTTATTCTCTTTGAAGCAATTGTGAATGGAAGTTCATTCCTGATTTGGCTCTCTGCTTGTCTGTTACTGGTGTATAAGAATGCTTGTGATTTTTGCACATTAATTTTGTATCCTGAGACTTTGCTGAAGTTGCTTATCAGCTTAAGAAGGTTTTGGGCTGAGACAATGGGGTTTTCTAAGTATACAATCATGTCATCTGCAAACAGGGACAATTTGACTTCTTCTTTTCCTAACTGAATACCCTTGATTTCTTTCTCTTGCCTGATTGCCCTAGCCAGAACTTCCAACACTATGTTGAATAGGAGTGGTGAGAGAGGGCATCCCTGTCTTGTGCCAGTTTTCAAAGGGAA
>NW_022320393.1:0-737 GCF_002776525.5 Piliocolobus tephrosceles
CAATCATTAAAAAATCAGGAAACAACAGGTGTTGGAGAGGATGTGGATAAATAGGAACACTTTTACACTGTCAGTGGGATTGTAAACTCATTCAACCATTATAGAAAACAGTATGGCAATTCCTCAAGGATCTAGAACTAGATGTACCATATGACCCAGCCATCCCACTACTGGGTATATACCCAAAGGATTATAAATTATTCTACTACAAAGACACATGCACACGTATGTTTATTGCGGCACTATTCACAATAGGAAAGACTTGGAATCAACCCAAATGTCCATCAGTGACAGACTGGATTAAGAAAATGTGGCACATATACACCATGGAATACTATGCAGCCATAAAAAAGGATGAGTTTGCATCCTTTGTAGGGACATGGACGCAGCTGGAAACCATCATTCTTAGCAAACTATCACAAGAACAGAAAACCAAACACCGCATGTTCTCACTCATAGGTGGGAACTGAACAATGAGATCACTTGGACTCGGGAAGGGGAACATCACACACTGGGGCCTATCATGGGGAGGGGGGACGGGGGAGGGATTGCATTGGGGAGTTATACATGATATAAATGATGAATTGATGGGTGCTGACGAGTTGATGGGTGCAGCACACCAACATGGCACAGATATACATATGTAACAAACCTGCATGTTATGCACATGTACCCTAGAACTTAAAGTATAAAAAAAAAAAAAAAAAAAAAAAAAACAGTTTCATCTATTTTCACTA
>NW_022320393.1:837-5882 GCF_002776525.5 Piliocolobus tephrosceles
AAACAAACCTGCATGTTATGCACATGTACCCTAGAACTTAAAGTATAAAAAAAAAAAAAAAAAAAAAAAAAACAGTTTCATCTATTTTCACTAATAGGATTATGTAGTCATTTAAAGCTAGATCTAAAGTCTTTCACAAAAGAGAACATCTACATTACTTATTTTTTTAAAAAAATACCAGAATGACTTTTAAAATAACATAGAAAAGTGCACAAAAGGCATGAGTGGCATGTGATCAGATGAAAGGATGATTTAATTGGGCAATATGAGCACAATTCTCAATTCATTATTTATGATGCTTGCTGACATTTGCAGTGAAACATCAATGTTACCTTCTTAGTATAAAATGAGTGATTGGGAGGAAATGCCATGCAGACTTACAGAACATCTTCAGCACATATCTAATGGTAGCAAAAAAATATATATATATTAAAACATCTCATCATTAACTAGTTTTGTTTTCATGATGTTCATTCTGCTTCATTTGCACATCTTTTAGCAGCAAAAGTTAAAAACAGAAGTTGCATTCCTGAAGCCAATTTTGCTAAAATGTATTATCTTGTTATGAGAAAAAGGACTCTTGTGAAATGAAAAGCAAACAAACAACACCAAGAACAGCTTTATTGGCTCAAGGACTGGGCTAGCCCATGGAAAACATCCTGGAGATTTTTGTCCTAGTCCTATAGTGCATATGTATTTTTTGCCTTGAGCTATACCTTACACAACTGAAATGTTACTGTATACTTCAAGTATGTCTTATATTCTGAACTAGATCAACTTCTATTAGAGTAGAGATTGTTCCTTAAACATCTTCCTTCATAGTGCCTACCAAATTCTATACTTCTAGGTAGAAGTAGAAAATTTGCTAAGAGAATACAAGAGATATTTAAAACATGTTGCCCTTTTTTCCCAGGTAATAACAATTGTATGATGTACCACCACCCTTCTCCCAAGAAGGAAATTAAGGGCAGACAGTAACTCAAGGTAGAGCATCTGTAATTAGAATGTAACCAGCCCCTGTAGTCTGCATTTTAGCCAGGAGGGATTTTAGGTACTGAGGCATCTGCAACCTAGAGAGGGCTCAAGACGTCATTGCAATTTAGATATACAAGTTGTATATTTTGGGAGCAGGATTACTCCTTTAGTGTAGCCATACTTGGTATTGTGAGCAGAGAAGGAGACATTTTTAGATGGAGAGTGGTGAGAGAACGAAGCATTGAAATTACCCAATTACAAGATGACTGACTGCCATGTCTATTCTTGTATACGGCTGAATCTGCCATCGATCCTTGACTTACTCTCCATGACCCAGGAAGGAGGAAGAGAGGAAAAGAAAGAAGAGGCATTGACCTGAATTAGCTAAATAACACATGCAGAGTTCACATAGCCTCCCCTCTAGGGTGTGCCAAGGTCTCCTGTTAGTCTGTGTCTTTTTTTTTCAGTTAGATATTTGCTCTTCTACCAGAAAGCCTTTCTATTGACAAAGTAACAGAAGAGTACATTTTAACCTGAAGTTTTTCCACAAAGCAGATGTCTTTTCTTGTGAGAATTGGCATATTTTTACCCTCAGAATAATCTCTAGTTTCATATGCCTAATTAAATTTTAGAGGTCCTCTGCTTAAATAAAGATTTATTAGCTGTTAAAGTTGTAGCATAACTCTTCTGCCACCTACATGCTATCCTTGAACATATTTACAAGCAGACTAGCTTATCACTATAAAAAAATATGTGTGATTTAATACTCTGATGTTATTGGTGTCAATTACAAAATTCAGCTTCACAATAGAGCTTTCTGAAGATACTGTTACTTGACTTTCAGACTGTCAATTTACTTGAAGAAAGAGGGTGTGTGAATTTCAGTTATGAAGTGTTGGAACTAGTTAAGCTAATGAAGGCAGTCAGCAGGTCTGGAACCCTGAAAATAGGGCCCAAGAAAGGTTACAAGCTGTGCCATGTACAAATATGGTCCCATCACTAAAAAGTCTTCTCTTTGTGGGTGAATGCATGGGCACTGACATTCATGTGAGTGTTTAGTGGGACACACAAACTCACAGACATATCAAGCGTCATTGTTTAAAAAATACTTCCGCCCACCAACAGTCTTGACATCTTCGATTATTCCTAGGAATTTTAGCTATAAGTTTACCAACCTTAAATTTTGTCAACATACCTAAAATATTCATAATTAAATGCAATTTGGCAACATTAGCAAAATCCCAAAGTCCTATTTCACGAGGACACGTCTAAGTATGGATTGCATTGTGCCTACATCTCAGTGGAGTTACTTGATCTAATCAGACTTTCAGAATCAATGCAGTCAACACAATGAAAGTCCCCATTGACCCCAAGGTGGAAGCATCCTTTGCAGAAATAATCAGAACACCCTGGTCTGAGGATAGAGACTGGGTGGAAACAAGGTGTATGTTTAGCTCTTTAATAAAGGGATATTTTGAAAGATGTAACTTCTATTTTCTAATTCTCATGAAAGAAGAAACACTTTTAAACTCTACTTCTTAAATCCTCAAGCTCAGTTGCCTTCCAGGCAAGAACCAAAATACTTACATTACATTCAGCGTAAGTTGGGGGTCAGTAGACTGACGTTCCACTCTAGAAAATAAAAAGAGACAGAAAGGTGACAGAATTTGAGCATTATAATTAAAATGACCTTTCTGGATCTCGCAGTACTATAATCCAAAGACTGGACACAGGTTCTTCTAAATAATTTTCGTAAAAATATTTCTCCATGTATTTCCCCCCATCAGAAAAGCATTCCAATCTTTGACTAGCAATTTTATGTAAAATGCTTTTGGGTTTTATGTATAAATTTTAAATATAACTTCGTTACTTCACTGTCAGGTTTAATACATACAATTTCTTATACATTTGGAGTTTACATAAAATTAGAGGTTTTGCCTCATTGTGTTTACTTAACTTCAAATACACAAAAAGCAAACATGTTTTGTATGTCTGTGTTAGCCAGTAGGGGACATGAGCCCTTTTTCCCTCAGGACTTCAATTCCCATACTATTTTCATCTTTACTGATTCATTTGTGGGCCAAATAATTTCACAGCATAATTTATGGGCAAACACACATTTGCTCTAAAATAATTAAAACTTTTCAGAAGGAGTAAACTTGCTTTTCTTTAATTTCCTTGTCTTTCATGGCCACCTGATGCTCCATGCAACATACAGGTGTCAGCAATTGCAAGGATATCATGGCCAGGTGAGGTCATCTCAGACTTCATCAACCTGCTGGAAAATTATGAACTGTCTCTGTTGAGATTTTGGCAAGTTTCTTCCTTCAAATATCACTTCAGATGCTAAATAAAAAGCAACATCTATAAAAGAAACACACTTACTCAGGCAGGTTTCCTTGATTTTTATTGCCAACTTGTTTTAAGAGTACCATAAATGCCACAGAGAAAGGGAAAAGAAAACCCAGTCTGAGACACAAAATGCATGTTACTATCTATTAAGATGTGAATTGTTAATGTTGCAGCTCATTTAAAGGGAAAAAAAAGTACTGTATAAATATGTGTGTAGGCACATGATTTTCCAAGTGGTTTAATCACTTTATTGAGGTATCTTTTAACTCATAACAACAAAAAAAGCTATTAAAAAATCCTACTAAGAAGTAAACTATTTAGATAGTCTTCAAGACATAACATGTAGATGTTTGATTTTGGAAATATAATTAACACATAGAGTTTAATTTATAATTTTAAAATTGCTATGTATAACAAATTGTCACGTTTTATTTGGTATCACTTGACTGACTTAATTTGCTTGATTAATAATAGTAAGAGGCAATAGGAAAATATTACAGTTTTATAATATTCAGGATTAAATTATCTATATTTAATAGCTGAATATTCTGTGTTTCTTTAAAATATAGAGTGCTGACTACATGAAATTATTTAGTGCGAGCTATTAAAATGGTCGTTAATTTTGAATGTGTACTTTGTTCTTCCTATACTCTTACAAGCATTACCTGGGGCTTTCTTAACAGATTGTTCTGATAAAATTAAGTCAAAATATGTATCAAAATGTTTTTTGTAAGCTACATCCCCACCTAGAAGTGAAAGAAATCTAGTTTTACGTTAATGGCACGTTCCTCACCCACCCCTTCTCTACTCACTTTCCCCTCATACACAATTTTGGGACGTGTCCTGTGGGTGTCTGACATACATTCTTGGTTAAAATATGGAACCTACCTTTTCCTCTGTATTAGAAAGGGTTCTCCATGCAACAGAAATAGAACAAGTAAGAGATATATATTATATATATAATATAAAATTATATATATATACCTATATATACATATTACATATAGTCAGATTATAGATAGAGATAGAGATTGTGGGACTTTTCCTTAGTTCAGTTAAAGATGGGGTCCCTGTCATACAGCCACAAAAATTTAGGCTCGCAGATGATTTGAAGAGTGGGAAAAATGGGATTTATTGTGTGAAAAGCAAAAAAGGAGGAAACAGAAACTCTTAGCAAAGTGAGAGTGTTTCCTGACCATGGGCTTCCTGCCTTTCAGCTTGAATCCCGGGTACCACCCAGGAAGAGGAGGAGCTAAGCTCCTCCCCACTGCAAAGGGTGAGAACTTCTGTGGCTCCACCCCGGTGCTCACTCCTCCCAATGCATAGGCAGACTGAAGTTTGCCAGGGAGTCCGTCCCACCTGACTGTCTCAGATAGATAGATAGATAGATAGATAGATAGATAGATAGATGATAGATGATAGATAGATGATAGATAGATAGATGATAGATGATAGATAGATGATAGATAGATGATAGATAGATAGATAGATCGATGATAGATAGATAGATGATAGATGATAGATAGATGATAGATAGATAGATGATAGATAGATAGATGATAGATGATAGATAGATAGTAGATAGATAGATGATAGATGATAGATAGATGATAGATAGATAGATAGATAGATAGATAGATGATAGATAGATAGATAGATAAATAGATGATAGATAGATAGATGATAGATAGATAGATGATAGATAGATAGATGATAGA
>NW_022320393.1:5982-35244 GCF_002776525.5 Piliocolobus tephrosceles
GATAGATAGATAGATAGATAGATAGATAGATAGATAGATACACACACAGACAGATAATATTCTTTTAAAAATTAAATATATTATGGGTATTGAGTCATGTGTAGGATTTACTGAACTTCATGAAAAAGCTTACACCCCAAAATACTCTCGTCTTTTCTATTACTCAGTGTTAAGGGATAGAAAGAGTCTCTATGTAGTATCTTGCACTTTCTTCCCCTTTAAGATGCCTGTTTTGGGTTTTTGTGGTTTTGTTTTTACATTTTAACATTTCTAAAATCAAGACATTTCTTACAAACAATGTGTACATTTAATGCTTGGGGTTTTAGTTTTTGTATCCTTGAAAACAATTGAAAGTATGTCTTACAAATGATGATATCATTGAATCAAGAAAATATAATAATCAGTTTTCTACTATTTCTTGGTTCTTTTCACTTGGAAACTATATTTGGCCTGATATGTATCCAAATGCACAGGTATTAACAAGCAGTAACACACTGATTTAACTGAATAATTAAGTTAATTTTGATACAATGACACAATGATACAATTTTGATACCTTTTGATACAATGATAGAGGCAGGGGGCAGAGAAATTATAGGCAGAAAAGGGTGAGTCCCTGACAAAACCCCACCTTCGAGCCAAAAACCCTAAAACTGTGGCCCAAAGTGAGAACTTCTATCCCTGTTTTCCCACTTGAATGTTGCCTTTTCCCAAACTACCCATGGCCCACCCCACCCCTCAACCTGTGCCTATAAAGCCCTCAGACTCAGCCAGCAGAGAAGAGAAGCAGCAGCTGGACATCAGGACTATGGCTGGACATCAGAGAAACGTGGCTTGATTTCAGAGGGACAGCATGATGACATAACTTTGGAGAAAAATCTGGTCAGAGACAGCCGGACTTCAGGGGAAGATTACCCACCCACTCCATTCTCTTTTCAGCCCCCCTTCCTGCTGAAAGTGACTTTCATCAGCAATAAAATCCCCTGCATTTACCATTCTTCAATTCATTTGGTGCAACCTCGCTTTTCCTGGATGCTAGACAAGAGCTTGGGAGCCATAAGTATGGATAGAAAAGGCTATCACACTAGCTCTTTGCTTTTGCTGGTGGAAGGCAGCCACCTCATGTCAAAAGGCAGAGGGCCTACTGAACTGTTAACACTTAAGCTGTCCACAGACCAGACAGCAGAGCTAAAAGAGCACTGTAACATGCCCTCTGGGGCTTTGGGGGTTGCAGGCACACCCCACCTAGATGCTGCCACAGAGCCTGCAGAGACTTTGCTCCTGCCAGTGCCCAAAAGCACTCATTCCAGCTCCTGCACCCACTCACCTGTGCGCTCCCTCCCACAAGGGGCGGAACACAGCAGATGCACATGAGTGGAGTTTGATCCTGCCAGCACCAAAGCAGCTGGCTGGTTCCAGTGTTCATGTGCTCCAGTGCCTGCCTCATTCACTTGCACACTCCCTCCTGCAAGGAGTTGAGAGTGGTGGGCTGAGTAAACAAGACACCTGTGTCATGAGTCCCCTGAAGGGGTCAGGGAAATATACTGCTTCACTTTGACCTAGATACAAATAACATGACTGAGGAAACCTAATTAATATAGTATAAGATATTTACATTGCTGAAGATGGCCTGCTGGAGGATTTGGGATATGTGAGGACACCAGAATTGCTCATATTCTTGATGTATATGCTGGGTATTATTATTTTCATGTGAGTCTACATAGATGTATATTATCCTTATAATAAGCAAACAAATATTTTGCATGGATCAGCTTGACTGCCATATAGGAAGGTTTTTTTAGAGAGTGGTGCTAGGGTGTCAACATCATATATGTGATTTTTACACAGACCAATAATCTTTGTCCTGCCACATGGCTATGGAATGTACCTTGATATCAGTCTCCTGTCTTCAAAATTTGCCCTATTGGTTTTAATGGGTTTCTAATAATAGAGTGTAAATAAATTAACATAAGTCAGTTCACACTACAGAGAAATAAAAGAGTCTCCAAGAACATTCCGTAATTAGGCTCTTCTTGACTTGGCACTGAGGATAATAAATTGGCTCTTCTGCTTCAGACTTGAGTTGTGTGGTCAGAACATTTTCTCAATTCTTCATCAGGCTTGGAATCTTTGCCACCTACCCATTAAGTCATAGATCACCTCTGGTCAACATTGGTCCCCTCTCCTGAACCAGAGGCCATGATGATGAAGCACATGGATTGAACTGTATTGATGTGGCTTCTGATTTGTTGCCTATTGAACACGTGCTCCAAAGGGTGTCATTTACAGAGGATGCAATGAGAATGTATATCCTGAAGATGTATAATGTGGTGATGGGATACTGAAATTCATACTGTTCCAGATATATCAAAACTCTGCTAGTCATACCACATCTGATTTAAACTCTTTCATCTTTATTTTTGCTAGCTTAACAAAAACCTCTGCAAGTTTCCAAGTCTCATTCTAACTTGCAGTAAAGCTCCAAAGAGCATCCACTTTTCCTCTTTTAACTTTTATTACATTGGGTCACCTTGGCCTTTGAAGAATCTGTGTGATTAAGTGTAGTGTTATCAAATACTAGTCCCTGAAATCACTGCCTCAAAACCACCTGGGATCAAAATATGGATGCCTATTCCCCACCACAAGCCCACTCAATCAGAATATCCAGAGGCAAGGTGCAACCCAAAAACACCGCTTGTTTAGGAACTACTGATTTAGTGAGACTACCAGCAGTACACCTTATAGCGGTAGTTGAGTACAGTAGCAGTTTACTCATGCACCTAATGGTAGTAGAAGGCATGCAAACTGCCCTTCATGAGTAACCTAGAGACACTCATAAGAACCAGCTTCACCATCACTATGATTCTCTATCTCTAACTGAAAATGACACTTGCTTCTTCATAGAGGCAAACAGGTATTCTACCACAAGCAGATCCTCACATTAAAATTTTGCTCGAGGCTGCAGTGAACTATGATCATGCCACTGCTCTCCAGCATGAGCTTTAGAGTTAGACTCCATCCCTAAAAAGAAAAAAATGAAAATGTTGCTAAAAACAGGTAGACACAAAAGACCCATCAGTCAGAAGCCAGCCCCGTCTGAAAGAAACCACCACAAAGACCATCTGATGTTTTATTAGCAGCACTTTGCTCAGCCCCTGGTTAAAAAGCAGTTCTCTGCAGCAACCCAGTTTTAGTTGTCCCCAGGGCTCTGGCTTGAAAAGAAGTTTGACATTATATTTTCTAAGCCAAAGGGGCACTCCTAGCATAGAAGCATCAGACCAGACACCTGGTCAGGAGCATTGTAACTCATTTATTTCTCACTGAACAAGTTATTATCCTTCCCTTTTGGTCTGAATTGCTGTCCCTAGATGCCATTCCCATGGGTGGTCTCTACCTGCACATTGCTCTACTCCTAGTATTGATAGGTCCACATGCCATGCAGCCTGAGAAGAAACATGGTTTGATATCCTAAGGGGGCAATTTCTGTCCTTGGGGAAGAGCCGGCTTCCACTGCCATGTCTTGCCTCTCATTAATGTTCCAGCTAGGTCTCTTTACTGCTCTATTTAACTGCACCCACTCCATTACTGATCATATTTTGTGTAATGGTAGATTTGCTGGTGAAAATGATGATTATGCTGTAAAGAGAGGGCAGTGTTCAGGATCTCACTTCTATATAATTTAGCAGTGCTATGGAGTCTGCCTCAAATAAGTGAATTGGAGATGCATTCTAGATGAATGGTAATAGGAGTGAAACCAGTTCCTGAGATCTCATGGATCTGTTTCCCTCTACACTGTAAGCCAGGACCACTCCAAAGCTGACGTTTCATGTTTTGGCCCAAAGTATTTAACACTATAGGCCTTTTGTAATCTCTAAGTGGGTACTCTGTACATTTTAACATGGAACAATGCGACCACATTTTTGTATTTTCTACATTTTCAGTCTTTCTAATTTACTGCTTTATTTGATATCTGGTAAAGTTAAGAGTTTTGGTTCATTCTTTCATTGTTCTTTACACTGAAAATTGCATAGGGTTGTAATCTTAATTCATGTCTATTTCTTCTGAAAGCTGACAATTGCTTCAATTATATTCTGTCATCTTTCTGCTATTACCAATACCTCCTTGCCTAGCACACATTTTATATTTAACTCAATTGGTCATGATAATAAACAAATTAATTTACTTCTTTTTTAAGTCATTGAATTGAAGATGGCAGGGTCCCTGCATCAGTCAGGTTCCAATCAGGAGACAGAAGTCACACAGTAATTTGAACCAGGAAAGCTTAGTAAGAAAGGATTGTTAACTACAAGAGTGGATTACCATCTAAAATCCTACCTATTTTGGGTAAGATTATAGAACTAGCACAGAGAGGGAGCAGCCACTACCTCTAGGTTTGAGGCAGAGGACCCAATTAAGCCCTGCCTCCTTCAAGGTCTCAGTGAGAAGCAGTCTCCCTTGGAGAGGACTTGATCATCCATGGTTCACTGAATGGCAGGCCAGTTTCCCATAATAGTGGAACATCTAAAAATCTGCCCTCTGTGTTGCTGGGGAAAAGCTGCAAAGGGGGAGATGCTGATGAAATGTGTTGCCTCTGAGCCCCGCTGGTGTCCTGTGAATACTGCCCACCTTATACTACAGAAGTAACCAGAAAACACATAGAAACCAGAAAGAACAGCCCTTTCTTCCTCCAGTGTCCCTCCAGTGCCCTCTACTGCAAAAATGTAACATTCTGCAAGCTAGCAAGGGAGAAATGTCCCACTATCAAAAGCAGGGTGATGAAGCGTAGATTTGGAAGTGAGAGGCGATAGCCTAATAACTGACATAGTCCACCCCTTTGGTCACTGAGCTTCTATGTGCACCCATCTGCATGCAATTGAACTTCTTTACAACAATGCAAGTCTATGTTTCCACCTAACAATGTATAGCTATCCTTCATACAAGGGAAGATGTTCTTATCCTTTCCCCAAAATGAAGAGACATAGAATGCCAAAGTCATTATAACCATCATTAGCCACATTACTTACTCCTCAAATTCAGTCATAGTCCCACTAAGTATCCTGTTACCCAGAGACTAGGTATATTGACAACTGGCACAACCGTTAAGAAAATGGAGCTCAAAGGTACCTCCTCTCACCTCTGTGGCAAACTTCCCCCTCCATGGTATCTCCATGACCACAAATCTTCTTCCTCTCAAGCCTTTGTTTCTCTACCTAGTCTGAAGTAACATGATCCAGTTGATGCCCACCTACCTACTGCTGCTTCTACCACTCCCCATCTTCATCATTGCTGTATTTTACTAGCTGACACCTCTTAGGCAAGGCCTTGATATAGTGCCCAATGCAGTAGCTACCAGTATGCTCATGATATGGAGTATGAATGACAGTAAAAATTACACAAGTAAGAGTTAAATCTAATCATTTCAATCTCCTTCCCCAAATAGGGAAATTGGACAATTTAAGTTTAACTCATGTCTCTCCCACCTTGGCCAGTTAATAAGAATTGAGTAGTCCAAAATCAATGAGGAAAAAAAAAAACTTAAATTTTAAAATATAGTCAATGAAAAGAGGATTAAAGAGAAGCATGTGAGATCATTCGCCCATGGAAAGTGAAGACTTGCCAAAACAATGTGCCTTTTTAGTGTTTTTCTTCAATTGTTACAAATCTGTGATTTGTTATATTTGACCCAGTGGAAGTCCTGCAAGTCACACTGACCTATTAATAGAAACCCAGACTCCAAACAACCAAGAAACAGAGCTCAGGCCTGCTTTATTTCTCTACTTGCACCTCAAGAGCAGCAGTGACCTTTGCCTATCATCCGACAACAATGCGGATGGCATCATATTTCTACTGACATCTCTGTTTGGTGTGTGAAGTTATTTCCAAAAAGCTTCATTTATTTAATCCTCCAGCTGTCTAAAAATCTTTATGGGTGACCATTTTTAGCATGCCCTTTACCCTTTGCTCTCTGAACCCTTCCAGGTCCTTGCTTAAGGTTCCCAAATGTCTAAGAGCAGTAGGGGGAGAAAGTGACAACTGGATGCCTAATGATATAGAGGTCAGCTGGTAAAGTTCCATAAAATTACTTTAGGGAGAAGCTAGTAGAAGAGATGGCGCTGTGTTTGTACTTCTACTTTCACAACACAAAATAATTAATGAGTAAAAAATACTTTTTGTTTAATAATTGCTGTTCTTCATTAGTGTGAACCAAGGGCACAGTCTATCTAAGACAATAACATCTGCACCCCATATTTCATTATCACCAAACTTCACATTTCACACAAAAGCATTGCTAGCACAGCCTTACAGCTTTAATTAGTTTCTGCCATAGCTGTGAAGGTCAGCCAATTATTGTGTGTGAAATTTCAATATGAAGTGGCTGAATTGAAGACAGCATTGCAACAGTGTGGGATTCTGCAGTGCTGTAAATCTAGTACTTTGGAACCATTTTTTAAAACACAAGATAACATAAAATAATCATCAGGTATGAATGGTTTCAAGGCTTACTGGTTAATTTAACATGTGCTTGGTGGGGGAACAAAACCACATCATTTCTGATTGTTGCTTAAATTCCCTCATTACATCGTCATTATCTGTGACACAGTTGTTAAAGCTGAATCCATGTTTTTATGATCAACATCTTTTAACTCACTTAGAACTGCACTGGAACATTTGATTTAGAAATAAAGCCTGGTTTTACTGGATTTACATGATGCTTACACACAGTCATACATATAGATACATATAAATGCACACATATATTTTATATAGATACATAATGTTTAATATGTACGTGTTAGTATGTATACACACGTTTAAACACTGCATGTTTGACCCATCAAAATATAAATAGGCATTAATAGATTAGGTCAACTTAAGAATGTTATTTTACTGAAAAAACTTGCTGAATTAGAAACAAATTTTACTAGGGATTCAACAGTTTTCTGTTTAGGATCATAGAACTTTGAAATTAGAAATGATCTTGAAGCTCATCTGCTCTAGCCCCTCTGTTTTACACATGAGGAAATATGCCCAAGAATAATAGAGGGTTTCCCAAATCCAAAAGTGTCAGCAACTCAACTCAAATTCTGAACTCCCTTTTCTCCTGACTTTCCATGAGCCTGTTATACCATGGCATAACAATGTACATAAGATGTGCCACATGATACATAAAAGCTCCAAATTTTGCTCAAATTTTCATGAGATCGGAGGCCAGTTTGCTTTGTTTTGTTTTCTACATAGACATATAAGTAGACATATGTCCTAATTCAAGCAAATAAATATTTTTTGAGCTATCCTTTGTGCAAGGAACCTTGAAAAGCATTCCATATATCTAATATGATTAAAATATTTTCACCAAGTTTACAAGCCAGCAGCATAGATAAAACAAAGCGGAGGAGGAAAAAGAGACCAAAGAGTTAATGGAAACACCTGTCAGACTTGGCGGAGCATAAAGACAGGGACATACATATAGATACATATAAATGCACACATATATGTATGCTAAGGAGGCATACCAAAAGATAAGTCATAAGAAAGAAAATGGAAGAATATTGAGCAGCATCCCTGGCTTCTACACACTTAGATGCCAGTAGTGCCCCCTGCTCAAAGCATGACATTAATAATTCTCTCTAGACATTGACATGTGCTCCCAGAAAGGGGTAGAGGGGGAGAAAATTTATTTAAGAACCACTGATCTAAGGTCTAGATTCCAGAGCATAAAGTATTGTGGATCTTGGAAGGCTTCTCATTTCCAAAATAGACAATTTACTTCAACTTCATTGGGATGCATGATCCTTTGATCCTTCCCTGATTTCCCAAGCTACAGGCTGGGAAGGTAATGTCACAGACTGCAGAGATGCTCAGAAGCTAAAGATTGAACTGAGGTTGCTTGATTTGATGGTTTGGTGACCTATGGAAGGAAGTTAGATTGTAATGGATTGAAGAGTAAGTGAATGTGATTGAGCGGTGAGCAAGTAGAGTTGCAGGTGTGCACAATTCTTCCAAGAAGTTAAAAAGTAAAAGAAAGAGCAGAGGTGATGTAGCATCTCCAGGGAATTATACAGTTGCGCACTCTCAACTTCAGGAACTGTTGATATCTGGAGCAGAGAAGTCTTTGTTGGGATTGGGGGAAAAGAGGGCCTGTAATTTTAAATGGGATATTTTGCAGCACCCTTGGTTTCTACTCTCAAGAGGCTGGTAATACTCCTACCTTCAGTTGTGAAAACCAGAAATGCCTCTGGATGTTGCCAAATGTCCACTGGAATGTAAAATCTTTCCTAATTGAGAACCACTGGGTTAGGGAAAAGGATTTTTTGGTTTTTTAATTTAAGGTAAAGAAAACTTAAGCAAGTTTTCAGAAACAGAAGAAAAGACAAGGAGAATGAGAGAGATTAAAGATGCAAGGGGAAACAAGGAAACATGGGGAGGGGACGAAAGCAAGAAAAAGGTAATGATGGGAAAGATCAAGAGTGCCTTGAACAGGAGAATGGACTTTCCTTCAGAGCAAAGAAATAGAATGTCTGTCAATGGGAGACAGATGTTAACAGCAGTCAAATCAGGAAGTCTTGATCTTTGAAGCAAAGTTGTAGATGAGCTTTGTTTAATGATAGGATTTGACAGTAGGAATTCACCATAAAGTTGAGAGGTAAACTTCTGGCCACTGCTTAGCTGAGACTTGATAGAATACCTTGGTAGCAGAACCAAGAAGTATATCAAAGATGCCAAAGTTGTTTCTTACTCAATTAATCTTTACCTGCCTGGCAGCAGGAGCAGAAAAATGAACACTTCTGCTGAGACAGAAACAGAAGGACAAGTGGTGAAAGGGAATGGGGGCAAAGTAGGAAATCTGTGAGTGTACAGGAGGCACAGACTGAGTTAAGAGGGAGAAAAGGGAAGAATCAAGGGATCATGCATCCCAATGAGATTGAAGCAGATTCTCTGTTTTGGAATTAGAGGCCTTTCTAAGATCCATAATACTCTTTGGTCTACAATCTACAATCTAGACCAAATGACTGTCACATCCCTACTCCTGCCAGGGACATTTGGCAATGTCTGGAAACAATTTTTATTATGATGATTGAGGCCAAGTTAGGGTGGCAGTGGGAGTGGGACAGGGGTACTACAGGCAGCTAGTGGGCAGAAGCCAGGGATGCTGCTGAACATGCTATAATGAACAATGTAATCCTCATATTAAGGAAGTATTTGGTGCACAGTGTCAATGGTGTCACTACTGAGAAACCTTAAGAAACCTTATTCTAGATTAAAACTAGCTATCTTGGAAATTAGCTCATGAAAACTCTCGGGACTTTTTTAAAGAAATTAAGCTGCTGAAAGTTCTTTTTTACAACCCTATTATACTTTAGCATCAATTTTTATAGTCTTTTGGAAAGAAAGGACCTCCAACTGCTTCTATTTATTCATTATTCCATCCCAGATAAGTTGAATTCTATAATGGAGCCCATATTAAGCATAGAAAATATAAAAATAAGGTAGACATAGACAAGCATTAACTCAGAGAGAAGCATAACTGTGGACTGAATTGTGTCCCTCCAAAATCCATATGTTGAAGTCCTAATCCCCAGTGTGACTGTATTAGTAGATAGCACCCCTAAGAAGGTAATTAAGGCTAAATTAGGTCATAAGGGTGGGGCTCTGATGTGATAGGATTAGTATCTTTATAAGAAGATATACCAAAGATTTAGTGTCTGCAAGCCAGGAAGTTAGGCCTCACCTGCCATGCTAGCACCCTGATCTCTGTCCTCTGTCCCTAAGAACTCTGAGAAAATAAATGTCTATTGTTTAAGCCACCCAACATCTAGTATTTTAATATAGAGTCTTCTGTCTAAACAAAGACAGAATATTCTTCTGTTTTGTTGCTATTGTTAATTTGTTTATTCATTCTAACACTTGTCCTAAGCAAATGCTAAGAAGCCAGTTTTGTCTTAGGAGTCTTCTCATTCTAACCTAACTTCTTATTCTCCATTCTTCTCCCCATCTTTGACAGTAAGGAAAAGAGATTGTACTTTGAAATTAGACAGACCTGTGCAAATTCTAGCACCTAACCTAACAAGCATGAAGTTCGTTTTCCTCATGTATGGAAAGGGGCATAATCACATTTACTTGCAGGGGTATTATATGACTTAAGTGAAAACTCTGGTGAGAATGTCTAATATTGTTAAATTGAGAGACATGGCAGTCTCTCAATAGATAGCACTTCTGATCCTCTTGGATCAGAATTATAGTCAAAGGTAGTTTTCCGAAATTATTTGGTTTGCTCTTCCCGACTGTCTCATTAGGTGCTGGCCTAAAGAGGTTAAATAAAGTTTTCTCTCTCCCAAATAATTTTGGTAACTGGAAAATCCTAATTGTCTAACAATTAAAACTTCATGATAAATTTCTAGCCCCATAACAAGAGGAAGAAGCAATGATATGTTGAGGTGTGAGTACCTGAGTAGTACCTAAAATGAAATAAATATATAGTTTCTACTAAAGAAAAAAGAAACAAAATAAAGCGCAATTGCGTTTATTCCCAGCATGTTTCAACATTTAAGCAATTCAGTTAGCATTTTTTGTTACATAAAGTGAAGCAGGAACATATCTACAATCTATATTATATCTATTAATCCCTGCAGTTTACAACATGCTTATTTTGTGTCAAGTGCTGTGCTGCGCTGTTGACATCTGCCAACTCATTTAGCCCTTCCAGAAGCCCTTCCTTCATTGGCATGTGCAACTGGATTATGAAGTGAGGATGGGAGCCTCCATCTGATATTTATGAGTCTCTTCCTTTGTGCGACAAGTGAATCTGTGTAATGCTGTCTCATCTCACCCAGATAAGTAAAGTTGTAAGGACTCCTGGAGGTGTTGGATGGTGTCTGAGTCAGTTTCATCTGGAAAATGATTATCACAAGTTTCAGATCAATTTTGAGGGAGCTTTTCCTAAACAATCTCCAGAATCATCTTATCTTCACTCTCTTTCAAATATCGATAAAAAGGGACAAAGGCCCTTTTCATGAGGAAATGTTCATACGCTGCAGCCGTTCAAAATACAAGTAGTCTCTCTGGTTCATCATCTGGAATCACATAGAACTCCATGGTTGAGAGGAGGGGTGGGGAGGTATGGTAGATGCACGCCTCTGACAAGCAGGAAATGTGGCTCCTCTTGCTCTATGACTGGGTCAGGACACCTGATCTCCCAAGCTGCCCTTCTAATAGAGATTATAAAAGAGACCATGAGACCAAAGAATTGCATGACGGGTACCCATTAGAGCATGCCTTGCCCTTTGCCTTCCAGGCTCCAGCCTCTAAACTTAACTTTCTCCTGGCTGACAACACAAATTGGAGTCTAAAATGCCAGACAGGGATCTGTCTTGGCCTTTTGTTACATGGTCTACCTCCTTCAGATTTCCAAGACAACTGGAGCCATGCTGGCAGAGAACTTGCTAAATCTTAACAGACGTTGATGGACTCACTGTTTATTCTCTGTGTTTATTAGTATAAGCTGCATAAAGTCAGGGACCTGCCTGTCCTCATCACCGCTATATCACCACTCCTAGCAAGTGCCAGGCACATCTCAGGCACTCAGGAAATGATGGCAGGAAGGAGGGAAGGGAGGAAGGGAGGAAGGGAGGAAGGAAGGGAGAGAGGGAGGGAGGGAGGGAGGGAGGGAGGAAGGAAGGAAGGAAGGAAGGAAGGAAGGAAGAGAGGGAAGGGGAGAGGAGAGACGAAAAGAAGAAATAAGTCATCCTAGACCCTAAACAAGATGGAGAAACCCAAAAAATGCAGTACATTAGAATTCCTTTCGGTATCAAATTCCAATACTGCAGTTGGAAGAATTCTCATAAATATTACTGAGCTTGGCCTCTCCTTTACTCAAGTCCAGAGGGTTAAGCAGTTTACTGTGGTCACATGCAAGTGTGTAGCATAGGCCTCCTGACCCTGGGTCCAAGAGCTTTTCTCTTATACTCTGTGGCTTCTCAGGTGAGTTTTTCCAGCATCTGCATTAACATGCTTGTTCGGACGAACAGAGGCAGGATGGTGCACTTCCGGGTTCTTCTTCACCACCAACTCTTCCCATGTGTGCGAGAATGCAGCTGACGTCCGGGAAGGCGCAGATTAATCAGGCATGCACCAGGTGATGTCAATCCCAGGAGACCAAGATTTACCTGGTGGCACCTGCGGAGCGGCCCCCCTCCCCCGACATGCCCGTGCCCCGCCTATTGCCCTTCCACTCCTAGAAAAGTCGCTCCCAGCAGATGCGCCGGGGCGGGCTTTCTCAGCCCCCACTCTTGTCGGGACTGTATTAGAAATTCCGCCCCCCTCCTTCCCCCAGCTCCGGTCCCTGAAGCTAGATGACCAAAGAATAAATTTGCAGTTTTGCTTTTAGCCTTGCCTACTCGCTGGTTCTTTTGTGCCCACTCTGGTGGTCTTAGAAAAACAAATCAATGCTCTCTTTTCAGAAACCACAGTGTACTTCACTTAGGGCCATTAAGAAATAAATGATGTATTTATTTATTTAATGAAGTAGGTGGATAGAATCAGTTTTGATAATTTTTTTCCTCTGAGTAACTTTTTTATTTTTAGTTTTTAACTTTTAGGTTCAGGGGTCCATGTGAATGTTTGTTATATAGGTAAACTATGTGTCACAGGGGTTTGGTGTACAGATTATTTCATCATTCAGGTAATAAGCATAGTACTTAATAAGTAGTTTTTTGATCTTCATCCAGTTGTGAATTTTGGTAACAAAGCATTTCCTGTTTCTGGTATGCATATATGTGGATTTGCATGTGTTTTCCCTTGTAGTTTAAAGAACAGAACAAGATAAAAATCAGTAGGGGTTTTCTCACCAAAGGAGAATAATTTTAGGGGAATTCAAGGGATCAAATTCTCAACAATGTGCTTTTATATATATATAAAAAAAAAAGTGCCTCTGCAATTTTAAAATTGAGGCAGTGGTGACATTTAATAAAAAGATCTTGAGATTTCAAATCCTGAACTATGACTGTGTGCAAACTAAAGATTGTGACTTGGAAGAAATTATCTTACAATTCTGGATTTTAATACCATGCCTATGAATAAGGAAACTGAGCCAATCAGGATTTCTCGAGAGATAGCAAGTGGACCACTCCCTACCTAGGAAGGGTGAGCTGCTGAGACCTGATGCCAAAACAAGAAGAGGTTCTGCAGCGAGGGAGGGGCACCTTCACCCAGGGAGCAGAAGGGCTCACGGCCACTCTCTCAACCTCCTAGAGTCCCTGGACCAGAACCGAGAGCTGTTGTAGGAGTGGTTTCCAAAGAGTATAATCTTAGGAGTTTCACATTTCAGATATTATATTTACACAGTGCTTTTAACTTTTTAAGTGTCTTTTTCCTGTTAATTAGTGTTAACACCCTCCTCCCCACCACAAGGACTAAAATGCACTATTTTGGGTCCATTTTTAAAATAAGGAACCAGAGAATAAAAACATTAGATAGTCTCTGAGCCCAGAGTAGAAATCTCTTTCCTAGCCACCAGTTCCATGGTCTTTCTCCTAGACCTTTCTGGGAACTTTTTTTTTTTCTCTTTTGGCAGACAAATGGTTATGCTAAAAACTTAAAAATAGAAGCAAAAATATGGGAAATGGAAAATTGTATTCTAACTGCCTCCCCTGGATTTCCTACTCCTGTAAATATGGACAAATATAGCGGAATAAATAAAATCCACAAGTATTAAGGACCACTTTATTGGAAAGATGAAATCACTTCCTCACAGAGCTATCTAAAGAATAAGTACAGCTAATATGCTGCTAATTTTTAGTATACTGTTAATTTTGAGTCACATGTTCTCCACCTTCTTCAGCAATCCTTTGGATGGCAGTTCCAACGGACACAAGGATCAAAATGAAGCAATGGACACAAGGATCAAAACACAGTTTTGGAATAACTGGCCCCCGGGTAACGGAGAGCTGACTGTCCTCCCATAACCTAACTAACTGGTTCCTTCTACCAAGTAATAAACAACTTTCTGGAAGCCACTTTTCCATCACTTGAAAAAACACCTTTCAAGGATATCTCTAATACAGTTTTCTAGCCCCTGGAATTCAATATTTCAAGAAATACCTTTAAGCCAACTAAACCTCTAGAGATTTTTCTGTTTTCACTCAACTCTTGTTTCAGTTCCAATATTTCTAGGAAAACATTGATTGATTTACTATGGTAAATTACGAGATGTTTTTAACGTTGGGTGCAATATATCTGATTTGTGATCTCTAGACCTCAGATGTTTTATAGGAGAAGTTAAAATTCTACACTACAGGCTGGCACAAACAGGCTCACCTGTAAGCCCATAAAACCCTCCACCAGATGTGTTTCTTCTTTTTCTCACAGCTCTGACTCCACTTTCCTTGATTCGTCATGATCCACATCAATAAATTAGTGATGCATAATTTCAAAGAGCTGATTTCAGACTAGTTCTGAAGTGATCTAAGTGTCATGCTGAAAGGCACAGATGCTGAGGCTTGATGGAGGTTGGCTACACATGATGGTGGGAATCACAAAAGCAGAAAGGTATGCTTGACGCATCTGAAAAAAGCAAAAAAAAGCCTAAGCTTCCAAGTGTAATAGTTGCCTATTAGGTTGTTTTCTCTTCCAAACAGTAAGATCTGTGAGGTCTTGTGTCTGTCCTATTCAGTATCTAGCCCTTAGTGCAGGGGAGGGGAACAGTGAATATTTGCAGAAGGAATGAATGAAAGGTAGGCCAAATGAGCCATGAGGAGGGAGAAGCACAAGTTCAAGTTATCAAAAGCTAAAGCTGAACTTTTCAACTGCTTTCCTCCTTTCTTTTCAGCAATACTTGCAAATCTCAAGAAAACTTAATGTCATTTTTTTTTTATTCAGTTGGGCTGAACTGCACAATCATCAAGTTGCCTGTTGACTCTGCCTCTAAAGCCAATAGGTCTTGGGTTTAAGCTCCACGTGGATCTATTAGCGCCTTTTTTTGTTTTACGGCCAGGGATGCAAATTACATCTATGTTTATTCCTTTTGCTATCTATGTCTTTTAATGTTTCACACTCTGCAAAGGAAAAGTACTTTGTAACATCTAATTCTAGTCCTCCCTGTCACAATTTAAACCCATCCCTATTCTACATTGGGGGAGGACAAAACACAACTCTTGATTAACTTTCATGCCTCATTTTGATTCCTCTCTGGATCAGTTAGCTTTTGCTGTGTAACAAACCACCATCATTAGTGGCTTAAAACAACAACCACTTTAATTAGCTCATGATTCTGTGTATTATCAATTTGTGTTGGGCTCATTCATGTGGTTTTACTCGAGTGATCTGGGCTCAACTCTCCTTGATGTGCTTACTCATATATTTAGGGGCTTCAAAAGATGCCTTGAATAGCCAACTGATGATACCTCCCTCTGCAATGTCCCTCATTCTCCAGGAAGCTAAGCCAGTATTGTTCATATGGTGGTAGAGGATAACAAAAGCTATAAAACCTTGGAAAGCCTAGTTCAGGTGTCAATTATAATTTCTGCCACATTCTATTGGTCAAAGCAAATCACTAGGCCAGCCCAGATTTAAAAGTTACAGAAATAAATTTCCCTTCTTGATGGGAAGAATTTGTGATCATTTTCGTAATCTACTACACCATCCTAGGGTTCCTTCAGTTTCTTCAGTCTCATCCTTTCCTCACATTTTCCCCAAATACATCTTTTCTCTGTTCATTTGGGATGCAACCTTAAGACTCTATGTATATCTCAATCATTTATTCGATAAAAACTTATTAGGCATCTACTATATATCAAGATCCATGGTAGGCTCAAAGTCTACCAAAGCATGGTTCTTAACACTTAAGGGGCTTAAGGATAGAGGATCAAGCAAATAACTAAGAACTAAAAAGTGAAGAGAAATTAAAGAATCTTAGTAACGATGAGAACATGGTCAGGGTCATTAAACTCAAGTCAGAAATAGAGAGCCAGAAAAGATTCCTGGAAAAGATGGTGCTTAAATGAGTAGGAGCCATATAGATCAGTACTACTGAAAGTGTGGTCTGTGGACTAGTGGCAGTATGCAAACTGTTGGTTACTGGTTTGATGTGAGAGAAGAGTAAGAGTTTGGAAATTATAATAGTAATTTGGTATTGCTGCAAAGTGCAAGCATGTGATTTTGAAAAATTGTCATTTTTTGTCATAAATGCAACAAATTTAAATTTAATTTCTTAAATGATCCTTCATCATAGATAGTCTGAGATGTACTGACTAGGTAACAAAAAGTGGACAGAATGCCCCAAGCTAAGGTAATAGCAGGTGGATGTTAGGCTGAATAATGAACCCCCAAAAGACATCCAAGTCCTAATCTCTAGAACCCATAAACGTTCTCGCATATGGAAAAAGGGCTTTGCAGATGTGATTAAGTTAAGAATCTTTAGAAAAGGAGATTACCCTGGATTATCTGGATGGGCCCTAAATGTAATCACATTTGTTCTTATAAGAGGGAGGCAGAGGGATATTTGACACTGACAGAAGAGGAAAAGGCAATGTGGCCTTGGAAGCAGAGACGGATTAACATGGCTATGAACCAAAGAATGAGAGCAGCCACCAAAAGTCAGAAGAGACACGGAATGAATTCTCCCCTAAAGCCTCCAGAGGGAAAGTAAACCTGTCTACATGTTGATTTTGGACTTCTGGGATCCAGAACTGTGAGGGAATAAATTTCTGATGCTTAAGACTCCAAGTTTGTGGTAATTTGTCACAACATCCATAGGAAACTAACACACAATTATGAAGACAAGGAAGCATGAAGCAGCTTGATATATTCAGGGATCTATAAGGAGCTAGACAATAACTAAAGGAAATACACATGTAGGGAGGAGTAGTAAGGATAGGGAGAAAGAAGGAGGCAAGGACTGGGAAGAACAAGGATCCCAACTTCATCTCATACTGGGGTTGGAATAATTAAAGATAAAGGCTTTAGAAACCATTCAGTTCTTAGTTGGTAGAGTGTAGTTGTATCCTACATGGACTAAAGCTCAAAGGAATATTGTATTTTGAACTCAATGCAAGAAAAAATAAGAGCATACCTTGCATGCATCTATAAATTCAAACCAAGTTGTGTGAATTGATGTGTACTCTAAGCTCAGCTTTCTCCGGGGAGAAGAACAAGCCAAATCTGAGGATAAAAGAGAAGAAGGTATATTATTTACCTGGTTAATAAGGAGTAGATGCTATAACAAGCTAAGAACTAGTAAAAACAAATCTTCCAATTTGTCTAGCCTGAAACACATTCACACACACTCAGATACATTGTAAAACTAGCCTATCATACTAACCCAAAGGAAAAAGGAAAACTATCAAAAAAAAAAAAAAAAAAAAAAAAAGAGTGGGGAAAGACTGAGGACTGGCAATTGCTAGTGACATGTTTACTAAATATATTCTAAAACATTAAACATAACATTGGAAAGCAAAGGAGCCAAGCGGTTGGAGAAGCCCACTGATTACTATTCAGGTTTGGTCTCTGATCTGTTTTCTCAGCACTTGGCTTCACAACCAAAGCTCAGCCAAATAAATCTGCATCTCTGGTGTCTCCAGGCAACTCTGAACTTGGCATTTCTGACACCGGAGAGCTAGCCAGGAAACCCCTCTTTGGAGGGGAACCAATGGGCCAGATTCACTCTATCAACATCCAGACATCATAGCTAATTACAAACACACAGGACCAACCTGACAGCCAACTCTGTAAGTAGCAGACACCAGCATTCCCCAGGGAACTGGCTTGGCTCCAGTGAGTACTCCCAGTGACGAGAACCCTTTTAAGCAAGACACTCCAAGGGATCACCAGATTGTGATGGGTTTTGTGTGGCCATGTAAAGACATTCTCCCACCAGCCCCGAACCCCAGGAATACCAAATTTCTATTCAGAGAAAGTGAATGGAAATCCCTAGCAATAAGAGTATATTCAACATTGTAGAAATACAAATAAATAGCTAATCACATCCCTGCCCCCACCCATCTGGTGCTAAACTCCTTTTAGATTGGAGCCTAGGAAAAATTCTAGAAAGGAAATTGGTAAAACCCTTGACCCATGACTCAGGGAGAAAATAGTCGTATTTACTTCCTATAGAAGTCCATGATGTCTTTCCCTTTTCTGACATTTTCTAACAAGAAATTATTCATCGGGAAAACTGGAAATTTGGCCACAAATGTTAAGATCTAGGCAATGAATTAGTCAAATGTTTTTATGGAGAATCCATTTGTACTTGACATTAATTTAGGTTGTCTGCTAGAAGGTCAGACTTCTTGGAAAAGTTGGGGCCATGAGAACAGAGTGCTGTGCCACCAGATCCTGATGGCCTAAAGCATCTTGAGAAATGCAGGCTGCTTCACACCCCTGCATCAGTGTGGTCCTGGCACTTGTGTTTGTTATAGGAGGGTTATATAAGTGGCTGGTTTAATCATATTACTCCAGTGGCCTGCAAGTAAGTGACACATCAACAGCCTAGATAGCCCAAATCATTCAACTCAACTGAGCCAGAGCATTGAGCCAATATTCTGCACGGAGTCTTTACATCCCTAAGACAATTATATTATTGTGCAATTTGCGCCCATAATGTGGATCTTGGCTCTTAGGAAGAGTTTATTAAAGCTGATTTTTAAATTCCCTCTCTAGCCCATCTATTCTGCATCCCTTTAACAACTTTTTGGGCTACATTTGATTAGGTAAGAGCTTTATGCATTAATCCTGGTTAGATGGTAGAGAACTTTCCTAAATCTTTCTTCCTCAAATGGAACCATAATGAGGATGTCTAGCTTATTTTTTTCTGATGAAGGAATGTACATTTCTGCATAAAAGAAAGATTTGGTATCCAGAAATCACAGCAGCATCACATTCTAGTAATCCTTCGTGTGTCATACTTGGAAAGATGATCAAGTAACATTATCTCATTGTATTCCATTGTCCTTTTACATGTTGCCACTTTCAGCCCTAGGTTCTTAGACCATGTGCACATCCGTCACAGAGGATCCTTTATCTTGAGCATTCCAAGGGTCTGTGGCAGAATACCAGTCCTCCTTCCACATTCTACACTAGTCCAGGAAGAAATCTGTGTCCAGAAAGAGAATAGTCCCAGCAGAATGACCTTTACTGAGGCCTGACATCTGCTACCTTATAAGCTTCTTATATACTCAGCCTAATCCACCTGGAGGCTTTGCTGCCTGATGGAAGGTGATAAAAAAGTTGTTATGCTATAAGCCCTATCTTAGATTCAAGGCATGTAGGCTGTGTAAGATTCTGAGGCTTAGGGCAGACAGAGGGGGAAGTAATTCTTAGTTCAGGGGCAATTCTCAAGATGCTTATTAGGATGAACTCTGGTCTAAGAACAACTTTATTGGTATGAAAGTCAAGGCAAGGCTTCCTAATAGGAAGGAAGCTCCCAGCTTCCCAACATTTCAGAGGGGCTGAATGTAATGGTGATCATAAAACTTGACAAAACCCGCCGGGAACCAAGAAGCCCAAGTCTAGAAATTTACAATCCACAGAGGATCAACAGCTTGTATTCTGGATATCTTAAAGGTGAATGCTCTAAAACACCCATCTGCCGGTGGTGATGAAAACCTGGACGCCCACGGTTATAAATAATTCAGTCTGTTTCTTACAGCAACTAAGGCGAGGGCCTAAATTCAAAATTCAACTGGGTTTTTTATTTACACCCTTGGCCAAGAAAAGAAAGCTCATAGATGGAGCTTCTAAGAATAATGGAAGCATATCTCCAAGGACAGAGGGAGACTTTGAGATACCTTACTAAAAAATTGCTTCTCTGAGTAAAAGGATAATTGCTTCTCAGAATCACAAAATGAAATGAAAATATAAACTATTTTTTAATAATATGTATTTTATTTTATTTTATTTTGTATTATACTTTAAGTTCTAGGGTACATAAAAAAGAAAAAAGAAAATATAAACTATAGTGGAGGAACTAAAAAATGTAAAAATGTTATTGTATTATGAAAGATTTTTATTTTTAATATTTGTGGGTACATAGTAGGAGTACACAAAATACCCTGATACAGGCAAACAATGTGTAATAATCACATCAGGGTAAATGGAGTATCCATTGCTTCAAGCATTTATCCTGTGTGTTACAAACCAATTATACTCTTTTAGTTACTTTAAAATGTATAATTAAATTATTATTGACTATAGTCACCCTGTTGTGCTACCAAATGCTAAGTCTTATTCGTTGTTTCTATTTTTATTTTGTACTCATTAACCAACCCCATATTCTTCCTACTTCTCCCACCCCCACTTCCCTTCCCAGCCTCTGGTAACTACCCTTCTATTCTCCATCTCTATGGGTTTAGTTGTTTTGATTTTTAGCTCCCACAAATAAGTGAGAACACGCAAAGTTTGTTTTTCTGTGCCTGACTTATTTCACTTTACATAATGACCTCCAGTTCCATTCATGTTGCTGCAAATGACAAGATCTCATTCTTTTTATGGCTAAATAGTACTCCATTGTGTACCACATTTTCTTTATCCAAACATCTGATGATGAACACTTCAGTTGCTTCCAAATCTTGGCAATTGTGGACAGTGGTGCAATAAACATGGAAGTGCAGATACCTCTTTGATATACTGATTTCCTTTCTTTTGGGTATATACTCAGCAATGTGATTGCTGGATTTTATGGTAGCTCTATGTTTAGTTTTTTGAGGAACCTCCAAACTGCTCTCTATAGTGGCTGTACTAATTTACGTTCCCATCAACAGTGTACAAGTGTTCCCTTTTCTTCATTTCCTCACCAACATTTGTTATTGCCTGTCTTTCGGATAAAAGCCATTTTAACCGGGGTAAGGTGATATCTTGTTGTAGTTTTGATTTGCTTCTCTCTGATAATCAATGATGTTGAGAACCTTTTCATATGTCTGTTTTCCATTTGAGAAATATGTTTGAATCTTTTGCCCCTTTTAAAATGAGATTATTAGATTTTTTTCCTATAGAGTCGTTTGAGCTCCTTATATATTCTGGTTATTAATCCCTTGTCAGATGGGTAGTTTGCAAATATTTTCTTCCATTCTGTGGGTTGTCTCTTCACTTTGTTGATTATTTCCTTCGCTGTGCAGACACTTTTTAACTTGATGTGATCCAATTTGCTCATTTTTGCTTTGGTTGCCTGTACTTGTGGGGTATTCCACAAGAAATTTTTGTCCAAACCAATATCCTGGAGAGTTTCCCCAATGTTTTCTTGTAGTAGTTTCAGAGTTTGAGGTCTTAGATTTAAGTCTTTAATCCATTTTGATTTGATTTTTGTATATGGTGAGAAATAGAGGTCCAGTTTCATTCATGAAAGAAGTTTCTTGCACTAAAGCAAAAAAAAAAAAAATGGGATTTTTAGTGCTCAGCAAACACACTTCAGAGGTAAATTATTTACAGTCTGCATTGAAAGAAAAGTTTCTTCCTTTTAATAAATTTTCAGTGTTAAAAAATCTGGTATATTGGAAAGATATTTGTCCACTGATAAATTGTTTACGTTTTTCTCTCTCATATATTCCTGAGTAGATTATAGAAATACAGAATATCTATATTATATGTATGTTACCATTATAGCTATATTACCAATATCTATATTATTATTGATCAGGTGGTATATATCTCACCTGATATGTTGTTGGCAGGTATAAGATAAATAAGTCTCATAGTCACTGACATCACCAATTCTGTGTCCTTTGAAATTTACACATATTTGAACATCAGAACTTCTGAGAAAGCCTGTCCTTCAGGAGGAGTGAGTGATACACATAATTTCTTCACAATTATAATAGAATCTCCATCAATACTCACAACAGGGAATTATTTTAGCCTCATTTCATAGAAGAAGAAAATGTGAGCCTGGGAAGATTCAGTGACTTGCTCAAGGTCACACAGCTAGGAAAGGTTAGAATTGGCATTCCTGATTCTTAATCTTGTGCTCTCTCCAGTACAGTATGCTGCCTTTAGTCTGAACCCTAAATGGACCACATTCCAGAAAAGCTAATGATATTCATAAATGCAATTATGAGTAAGTGATTTATCTTACCCAATTTCCATTCTTCCTGAAAGAGATGTCTGTATTTGCCATGAGCTAAAACAGTAGCATTCTACCTACCTGGCAAGAACATGACTCCCCTGAGTTGCTAAGTTTAGGCATATCAGATAAAGTGGAAGAATGTAAAGTTATAATGATTTTATATCTCCCAGTTGAGATAATACTACTGAGAACCACTTGGAGCTGAATAAATTGAACAAGTGCCATTTTGATTAGTTTCAAAAGACAAAATAGTATTTTTTTTCCCTAAATCAAAAAGAAAAAGTCAATGGCAGCAAAATAAAGCTCTTATTCTAAATAAACTCAGTTTTATTTATTTGCTAAATTTCAATAGTATATATACACAATAATTTGAACCATTTATGCATATAAATGATACTCTGCATTAGAAAGATTCAGAGGTAAATACCTAAACAAATGAACCATTTAAAATATACAATGGTTCACAATGCAAATGAATGTCATAATAGCTTTGGCTAACATTCTTCCACGCTTACCATGTGCCAGGCCTTGTGCTAAGTGGGTATTATCTCATTTCATCTTCACAATAACCCTATCAGGAAAAAACTAGCATCCCTTCCAATTACAGATAAAGAAATCAAGGTTCTGTAAAGTTAAGTGGCTTGTTTGAGCCCCTGAGGGAGGAAGGGGCAGAGATGGGGATTGAAAGCAGATTGACGGAGGACCAAGACCCCATGTGTTATCACCAATATGGTTTCCTCTTTTCACATTACCTGATATTCTATCCACATGCACTAATTTGAGGAGGAAAATAAGTTGGGTTTAGCTTATTTTTAAAATTTTTTTTTTTTTAAAAACATAGCTGGTAATAAGTTATTTAATTTCCCCTCTGCAGACACCACATGAGCCTTACCTGTGACCCAATGCTAACCCCAACATGGTGCATACAAACTGGCCTCTTCAGCCAACCCCTAGCACTTGCCTCTTCAGCTCTCCTCGCACTTACCTCACCCTAGAATCAGACCAAAGAAAGTCACGAGTGCAGCCTGAGGTATTAGAAGGTAGAATGGACCTAGCAGAAAGAGACAAGAACACAATGTGGGGGCAAAAACGGCCTGTCCTGTTACCAATACCACCAGACCGACCATTCTGCCCTACCCAAAACTACTGTTTTCATCTCTCCTGACTGATCAAGTCTCATCTGTCTGCATTTTGTCTAAATGCAAGTGACATTTATATCCATCCCCTCCTTCTTTTAACCATTTGCTCATGTCTATATTTGAGTTTCTGGCATCACGCTAGGTTCTAAGGGTACAAAAATGAATGAGATGCTATCACCTGTTGTCAAGAACTTCACAGCCTAGGGAGAGAGTGACATATGACCAGAGAGAGTCCAATGTGGACAGATAATGAAGAAGGGAGTCAGCACAGGAGATTCTGAGAACACAAAGGGTGTTCTCAGAGCTGATCAGAGAAGGCCTCCTGGAGCAATGGACCCAGAGCTGGTATGGAGTTGGCAAGGTGAGTGCATGAGTGAACGAAAAGAGTCGAGTGGGGGAACAGTGTTCTGGGCAGAGTGGACCTCATGACCCAGAAAGAGCCTGGTGTGTCCAGTGACTCACTGTCTGTGATCTAAGTAAAATGTCTAAAGAGTGGCAGGTATGTTAATTCCCAAGACTCTTAGAAAAAAAAGAGATTGGTGTAGAGAGGCTTTGCACTAACTCTTCCTGTCCTGCCTGTTATGGTTTGGCTGTGTCTCCACTCAAATCTCATCTTCAATTCTAGTTCCCATAATCCCCATGTGTTGTGGGAGGGACCCAGTGGGAGGTAACTGAATCATGGCGGTGGTTACCATGATTGTGAGTGAGTTCTCAAGAGATCTGATAATTTTATAAGGGGCTTTTCCCTCTTTGCTCAGCACTTCTTCCTGACATCATGTTAAGAAGGACTTGTTTACTTCCCCTTCCACCATGATTGTAAGTTTCCTGAGGCCTCCCTAGCCATGTGGGACTGTGAGTCAATTAAGCCTCTTTCCTTTATAAGTCGCCCAATCTCTGGCAGTCCTTTATGGTAGTGTGAGAATGGACTAATACACTGCCACTGTATTTACCCAAATGACTCCATCACCTTCATCTCAATTCTTTACTGGGCTATGACCACTCAGCTGTGGATGGCACCAGATTAGCAAAGCAATGCCTTGGGTCCAGGTGACAGCCTTTAAATATGAGCAGAGGCACCAGCTAAGCCTGGTGTGGCACAGCACTGATACACACATTCTGTGCTTCCATGTCTCTCCCAAATCTATGCCTTTACAAAGTGCACATTCACTCCTGAAAAAGCCAAGAAGCCAAATAAATCCAAAAGAAATGTATGCTTTTCAGCCAACAGGAGGAGCCTGTCCTCTACCGCTTAGAAAAGCAATTAGAACAACCATGGCAATGTGATTTATTGAGGGCTTCCGGTGGGCCGAGCTACCATCATCTCCCACATGGACTACTCTGTGGCTTCCTCATAGATCTGTTTGTAGTTTCTCTCTGGCCCCTTCTGATGCTTTCTCCTTTCAGCAGCCAGGGAAGTCTTTGTAAAGTTGGTTTACAAAATTGATTTATTTATCCCCACCCTCCTATTTCACGCACCCAAGTCTACATAGCAACTGTGCTTCCATGGCTTTCCATGGCACTTAAGATAAAATAAAAACTCCTTCATTTGACTGGAGTCTGCCTCCTCTCTCTCCCCATCCTTCTCTCACACCACATCTCCCCAAACTCAACTCACAGCCAGGAACTCTTTCATTTCCTTGAATGTTGAATGCTTACACATGCTTTTCATTCTTTCTGGACCATTATTTCCACTCCTCTTCATCTAGACAACTCCTAGGCCTTCTCCACAAGACAATTCAATTATCACCTCCTCAGGGAAGCCTTCCTGATCTCCTTGGCAAGGAAAAATATCACAACCTCTCCTATTTAAAAAACTCTTATATTGCCAAGACTCATAACCTCTCAAAGCAGCACATTTCTTTACTGCACTAACCATGATAATGATGTATCATTTATTTAGTGATCAATGCTTGTCATTTTTCAGTAAAGGACATGCAACAATGAAGAGGTGAGCATGGGAATATGGGATCTATTGACACTGCCACATATGGCATCACCTGAAAGCAGCTGACCTGGTAGAACACTGGATTGTCCTATAAAAGTTTCCACAAAGGTGCCAGCTCAGGGTTCATAACCTGCAGGGCCAGGGTGCTACACTCCAGAATGTACACTGCAAAGTCTACACCTAATATGTGAGGCTATGCCCCAAGAGCTAGAATACACAGGACCACGATCTCCCAGCAACCCACCTATTGAATTTGTGTGTCTCATCACTGCCACTTAAGGCTCTGTTGGGTTAGAGTTTCTAGGTCCTAGTGGGATGCAGCGTGGGGAATATGAGGAATGTTTTCACAGGGGGACACAGTAAAGAGTCCTCTTGGGCTACTCATGCCAGTGAACCACCTCTTGGTGCTGTCATGAGTGGGAGAACAGGGAAAGGGCAGTCATGGCAACTTCAACCTGACAAAAGTAAGGCAACCAAGAACCAGACCCCTCAAGGAAGAGGACATGAGTCCCACCATGAGCCAATTAAACATTTGGCTGAAAGTGAGAAAAACCCAGAATGAGTAGAACAGAGGAGTTATCTCTTCATTACTTCCCAGCTGTAGCAGAGGGTACTATACATATCTGTCTTAAGTCTTTCTGAAATGTCAGGGACAGAGCGGACCTAATATGACACACAAATGCCACTGAGTGGGGTAGGAGGTAAACTGTAGTAAATGCCACGTCCCCTTGGCCACCTCAGATGTCAGCTGCAGCCTGGTGAGCATTTCCATGCATATTGGCAGTGTCCTACCTCAAGTCCTCCACCAGCATCACCTTACTTTTCTGCCTCTAGAATTTGTTTTAAACAATGGAATCTCTGACAGTTTGTTCACCGGGCAGGCCATAAGTGCAAGGGAGTTAACTTTCCTAAGGACAACCCTCAGTCTGGATCCATACATATATATTGAAAACAAACTCCCTGCAAACACACAGCTTAATAGGAGCAAGAACTAAGACTACCTATATTAATATGACTTTATTATTCTACAACTCAGCCTTAACCAGCTTTGTGATTTGAAGCATCAAGTTCCTAGTCTGTAAAGAGTGGACTAGACAAGATTAAAAGATGAATGGCAAAGATCACCAAGGTCATAATTACTTAGAAGTAAAAACTTCTAGATTGAAGAGTGTACCTTTAAACCCAGGATTAAGTCCCTAACTAGTGATGAAATGTCAATAAATGTTCATTGGAGCAAATAGCACAAAGATTTAGAAGAAGAATTGGCTTTAATAATGTTTTATACATAAACAAAAATATATGACAATTTCTACATTTTGTTTATGTGGAAATTTGCCTCACAACACCTGTGTGTGTGATGGTGGCGGGACACTCCACCAGGTGCAGAAGACCTAATTATTGCCACAAACAAGCTGTGAGACGCCAGGTGGCCATTTCATTTCTTTGGGCCTTTGTTTATGCATTTGTAAAATAAAAGAAGTGAACCAAATCATCTCAAGATACTTTGTACCTAAAATTATTTGATTTTCTATTGTATATCCTTAAGCTGTGTTTTCACAATGACTCATTCTACTTTGATGAAGAAGTCAGCCTCCAGTTACATCTCCAAAAAATAAAGACAAGTTGAACCTGTTTAATCACATGCAGTCAGTATCAAGTATGTATTACAGGTATCATAGATAATACAGAAAGAACCTAGTGACTCTCCCCCTATTCTAGGACTCAGCCCTAACTTGCTTTATGGTTTGGAGCATGAAGTTCCTAGTCTGTAAAGAGAAGGGAGTTCTTGTATTTGCCCCCTAGATCTCTTCTAACCCCACGAACCTAAGACTAATGGCATCCCTCACCTCCCACAGCTTGTCTATGTTGTTTATTTCTCACCCATTACTTCACTAAGGAAACTAACATTGCAACAGAGACCAGAGGGAATAGGGACAGGGGCAACCACAATTCAAGCAGCTGGTTTTAGAGTCACTAAAGCAACTGCTGTTCTATTTTCCACCTGCAAGTTAAAAAGTGAGTGAACTATTTCGAATGTTAGCTAAACATTCCTATCAAATCTAGTGTAGTAGATTTGGATTTGGAGTACAGAGAACTGGATTATAATTCTGATTCTGTCACCTGCTGGCCATGTCACCTGGGCACATCACTTCATCACTCTGTGATCCTGATTCTCCAAGTGTAAAATGCGGATAATAGCAAGGAGATACTGTGGAGATTTAGAAAGATTAAATACAGTTACCTACATGAAAGAACCTGGCATAGCACCAGGCACCTAGAAGACATTCGCTGAATGATTGGAAGGAGGATCTAGCTGTCTGCCAAAGACAAAAAAGTAGAAAACATGAAAACACTAATGAGTATAAACAGAAAGTGTACTGGAGGCAGAGTGAGATTTGGGTTCTAAACTCAGTCATTACTAGCTAAGTGTCCTTGAACAAGTCAAGGTCTCACCTTTTCTCACCTCAATTGCTTCATCTGTAAAATGTTGGGCTTAACTGCCATGATTCTGCTTTAACATTCCAGGATTCTGCAATGACGTTAGTTTGCCATTGCTGACGTAAATGTTGTTTTCTACTCAGTGATCCACATTCCAAGAAACCATTCTTGGGATGGAATAGGATACCTAAACCAACTCATCCTACTCATTCATTGTAATGGAAAAATAATCAGTTCTGTATTATTTATGCCACAGGCATGACTCAGAGCATAAAAGTATGAGTAGAGGAAAGCTACGGCCCTTAAATAAAAGTGCTAATAAATAATCTGTTTTAAATAGCTCTGATTATTTTGAGGTACACTCCATCAATACCGAATTTATTGAGTATTTTTAGCATGAAGGGCTGTTGAATTTTGTCAAAAGCCTTTTCTGCATTTATTGAGATAATCATGTGGTTCTTGTCTTTGGTTCTGTTTATATGCTGGATTACATTTATTGATTTGCGAATGTTGAACCAGCCTTGCATCCCAGGGATGAAGCCCACTTGATCATGGTGGATAAGCTTTTTGATGTGCTGCTGAATCCGGTTTGCCAGTATTTTATTGAGGATTTTTGCATCGATGTTCATCAGGGATATTGGTCTAAAATTCTCTTTTTTTGTTGTGTCTCTGCCAGGCTTTGGTATCAGGATGATGTTGGCCTCATAAAATGAGTTAGGGAGGATTCCCTCTTTTTCAATTGATTGGAATAATTTCAGAAGGAATGGTACCAGCTCCTCTTTGTACCTCTGGTAGAATTCAGCTGTGAATCCATCTGGTTCTGGACTTTTTTTGGTTGGTAGGCTATTAATTATTGCCTCAATTTCAGAGCCTGCTATTGGTCTGTTCAGGGATTCAACTTCTTCCTGGTTTAGTCTTGGAAGAGTGTAAGTGTGCAGGAAATTATCCATTTCTTCTAGATTTTCTAGTTGATTTGCGTAGAGGTGTTTATAGTATTCTCTGATGGTAGTTTGTATTTCTGTGGGGTCCGTAGTGATATCCCCTTTATCATTTTTTATTGTGTCTATTTGATTCTTCTCTCTTTTCTTCTTTATTAGTCTTGCTAGCGGTCTGTCAATTTTGTTGATCTTTTCAAAAAACCAACTCCTGGATTCATTGATTTTTTGGAGGGTTTTTTGTGTCTCTATCTCCTTCAGTTCTGCTCTGATCTTAGTTATTTCTTGCCTTCTGCTAGCTTTTGAATGTGTTTGCTCTTGCCTCTCTAGTTCTTTTAATTGTGATGTTAGAGTGTCAATTTTAGATCTTTCCTGCTTTCTCTTGTGGGCATTTAGTGCTATAAATTTCCCTCTACACACTGCTTTAAATGTGTCCCAGAGAGTCTGGTATGTTGTATCTTTGTTCTCATTGGTTTCAAAGAACATCTTTATTTCTGCTTTCATTTCGTTATGTACCCAGTAGTCATTCAGGAGCAGGTTGTTCAGTTTCCATGTAGTTGAGCGGTTTTGATTGAGTTTCTTAGTCCTGAGTTCTAGTTTGATTGCACTGTGGTCTGAGAGACAGTTTGTTATAATTTCTGTTCTTTTAAATTTGCTGAGGAGTGCTTTACTTCAAACCCACAGCCAATATCATACTGAATGGGCAAAAACTGGAAAAATTCCCTTTGAAAACTGGCACAAGACAGGGATGCCCTC
>NW_022320394.1:0-29262 GCF_002776525.5 Piliocolobus tephrosceles
GAGGGCATCCCTGTCTTGTGCCAGTTTTCAAAGGGAATTTTTCCAGTTTTTGCCCATTCAGTATGATATTGGCTGTGGGTTTGAAGTAAAGCACTCCTCAGCAAATTTAAAAGAACAGAAATTATAACAAACTGTCTCTCAGACCACAGTGCAATCAAACTAGAACTCAGGACTAAGAAACTCAATCAAAACCGCTCAACTACATGGAAACTGAACAACCTGCTCCTGAATGACTACTGGGTACATAACGAAATGAAAGCAGAAATAAAGATGTTCTTTGAAACCAATGAGAACAAAGATACAACATACCAGACTCTCTGGGACACATTTAAAGCAGTGTGTAGAGGGAAATTTATAGCACTAAATGCCCACAAGAGAAAGCAGGAAAGATCTAAAATTGACACTCTAACATCACAATTAAAAGAACTAGAGAGGCAAGAGCAAACACATTCAAAAGCTAGCAGAAGGCAAGAAATAACTAAGATCAGAGCAGAACTGAAGGAGATAGAGACACAAAAAACCCTCCAAAAAATCAATGAATCCAGGAGTTGGTTTTTTGAAAAGATCAACAAAATTGACAGACCGCTAGCAAGACTAATAAAGAAGAAAAGAGAGAAGAATCAAATAGACACAATAAAAAATGATAAAGGGGATATCACTACGGACCCCACAGAAATACAAACTACCATCAGAGAATACTATAAACACCTCTACGCAAATCAACTAGAAAATCTAGAAGAAATGGATAATTTCCTGCACACTTACACTCTTCCAAGACTAAACCAGGAAGAAGTTGAATCCCTGAACAGACCAATAGCAGGCTCTGAAATTGAGGCAATAATTAATAGCCTACCAACCAAAAAAAGTCCAGAACCAGATGGATTCACAGCTGAATTCTACCAGAGGTACAAAGAGGAGCTGGTACCATTCCTTCTGAAATTATTCCAATCAATTGAAAAAGAGGGAATCCTCCCTAACTCATTTTATGAGGCCAACATCATCCTGATACCAAAGCCTGGCAGAGACACAACAAAAAAAGAGAATTTTAGACCAATATCCCTGATGAACATCGATGCAAAAATCCTCAATAAAATACTGGCAAACCGGATTCAGCAGCACATCAAAAAGCTTATCCACCATGATCAAGTGGGCTTCATCCCTGGGATGCAAGGCTGGTTCAACATTCGCAAATCAATAAATGTAATCCAGCATATAAACAGAACCAAAGACAAGAACCACATGATTATCTCAATAAATGCAGAAAAGGCTTTTGACAAAATTCAACAGCCCTTCATGCTAAAAATACTCAATAAATTCGGTATTGATGGAGTGTACCTCAAAATAATCAGAGCTATTTAAAACAGATTATTTATTAGCACTTTTATTTAAGGGCCGTAGCTTTCCTCTACTCATACTTTTATGCTCTGAGTCATGCCTGTGGCATAAATAATACAGAACTGATTATTTTTCCATTACAATGAATGAGTAGGATGAGTTGGTTTAGGTATCCTATTCCATCCCAAGAATGGTTTCTTGGAATGTGGATCACTGAGTAGAAAACAACATTTACGTCAGCAATGGCAAACTAACGTCATTGCAGAATCCTGGAATGTTAAAGCAGAATCATGGCAGTTAAGCCCAACATTTTACAGATGAAGCAATTGAGGTGAGAAAAGGTGAGACCTTGACTTGTTCAAGGACACTTAGCTAGTAATGACTGAGTTTAGAACCCAAATCTCACTCTGCCTCCAGTACACTTTCTGTTTATACTCATTAGTGTTTTCATGTTTTCTACTTTTTTGTCTTTGGCAGACAGCTAGATCCTCCTTCCAATCATTCAGCGAATGTCTTCTAGGTGCCTGGTGCTATGCCAGGTTCTTTCATGTAGGTAACTGTATTTAATCTTTCTAAATCTCCACAGTATCTCCTTGCTATTATCCGCATTTTACACTTGGAGAATCAGGATCACAGAGTGATGAAGTGATGTGCCCAGGTGACATGGCCAGCAGGTGACAGAATCAGAATTATAATCCAGTTCTCTGTACTCCAAATCCAAATCTACTACACTAGATTTGATAGGAATGTTTAGCTAACATTCGAAATAGTTCACTCACTTTTTAACTTGCAGGTGGAAAATAGAACAGCAGTTGCTTTAGTGACTCTAAAACCAGCTGCTTGAATTGTGGTTGCCCCTGTCCCTATTCCCTCTGGTCTCTGTTGCAATGTTAGTTTCCTTAGTGAAGTAATGGGTGAGAAATAAACAACATAGACAAGCTGTGGGAGGTGAGGGATGCCATTAGTCTTAGGTTCGTGGGGTTAGAAGAGATCTAGGGGGCAAATACAAGAACTCCCTTCTCTTTACAGACTAGGAACTTCATGCTCCAAACCATAAAGCAAGTTAGGGCTGAGTCCTAGAATAGGGGGAGAGTCACTAGGTTCTTTCTGTATTATCTATGATACCTGTAATACATACTTGATACTGACTGCATGTGATTAAACAGGTTCAACTTGTCTTTATTTTTTGGAGATGTAACTGGAGGCTGACTTCTTCATCAAAGTAGAATGAGTCATTGTGAAAACACAGCTTAAGGATATACAATAGAAAATCAAATAATTTTAGGTACAAAGTATCTTGAGATGATTTGGTTCACTTCTTTTATTTTACAAATGCATAAACAAAGGCCCAAAGAAATGAAATGGCCACCTGGCGTCTCACAGCTTGTTTGTGGCAATAATTAGGTCTTCTGCACCTGGTGGAGTGTCCCGCCACCATCACACACACAGGTGTTGTGAGGCAAATTTCCACATAAACAAAATGTAGAAATTGTCATATATTTTTGTTTATGTATAAAACATTATTAAAGCCAATTCTTCTTCTAAATCTTTGTGCTATTTGCTCCAATGAACATTTATTGACATTTCATCACTAGTTAGGGACTTAATCCTGGGTTTAAAGGTACACTCTTCAATCTAGAAGTTTTTACTTCTAAGTAATTATGACCTTGGTGATCTTTGCCATTCATCTTTTAATCTTGTCTAGTCCACTCTTTACAGACTAGGAACTTGATGCTTCAAATCACAAAGCTGGTTAAGGCTGAGTTGTAGAATAATAAAGTCATATTAATATAGGTAGTCTTAGTTCTTGCTCCTATTAAGCTGTGTGTTTGCAGGGAGTTTGTTTTCAATATATATGTATGGATCCAGACTGAGGGTTGTCCTTAGGAAAGTTAACTCCCTTGCACTTATGGCCTGCCCGGTGAACAAACTGTCAGAGATTCCATTGTTTAAAACAAATTCTAGAGGCAGAAAAGTAAGGTGATGCTGGTGGAGGACTTGAGGTAGGACACTGCCAATATGCATGGAAATGCTCACCAGGCTGCAGCTGACATCTGAGGTGGCCAAGGGGACGTGGCATTTACTACAGTTTACCTCCTACCCCACTCAGTGGCATTTGTGTGTCATATTAGGTCCGCTCTGTCCCTGACATTTCAGAAAGACTTAAGACAGATATGTATAGTACCCTCTGCTACAGCTGGGAAGTAATGAAGAGATAACTCCTCTGTTCTACTCATTCTGGGTTTTTCTCACTTTCAGCCAAATGTTTAATTGGCTCATGGTGGGACTCATGTCCTCTTCCTTGAGGGGTCTGGTTCTTGGTTGCCTTACTTTTGTCAGGTTGAAGTTGCCATGACTGCCCTTTCCCTGTTCTCCCACTCATGACAGCACCAAGAGGTGGTTCACTGGCATGAGTAGCCCAAGAGGACTCTTTACTGTGTCCCCCTGTGAAAACATTCCTCATATTCCCCACGCTGCATCCCACTAGGACCTAGAAACTCTAACCCAACAGAGCCTTAAGTGGCAGTGATGAGACACACAAATTCAATAGGTGGGTTGCTGGGAGATCGTGGTCCTGTGTATTCTAGCTCTTGGGGCATAGCCTCACATATTAGGTGTAGACTTTGCAGTGTACATTCTGGAGTGTAGCACCCTGGCCCTGCAGGTTATGAACCCTGAGCTGGCACCTTTGTGGAAACTTTTATAGGACAATCCAGTGTTCTACCAGGTCAGCTGCTTTCAGGTGATGCCATATGTGGCAGTGTCAATAGATCCCATATTCCCATGCTCACCTCTTCATTGTTGCATGTCCTTTACTGAAAAATGACAAGCATTGATCACTAAATAAATGATACATCATTATCATGGTTAGTGCAGTAAAGAAATGTGCTGCTTTGAGAGGTTATGAGTCTTGGCAATATAAGAGTTTTTTAAATAGGAGAGGTTGTGATATTTTTCCTTGCCAAGGAGATCAGGAAGGCTTCCCTGAGGAGGTGATAATTGAATTGTCTTGTGGAGAAGGCCTAGGAGTTGTCTAGATGAAGAGGAGTGGAAATAATGGTCCAGAAAGAATGAAAAGCATGTGTAAGCATTCAACATTCAAGGAAATGAAAGAGTTCCTGGCTGTGAGTTGAGTTTGGGGAGATGTGGTGTGAGAGAAGGATGGGGAGAGAGAGGAGGCAGACTCCAGTCAAATGAAGGAGTTTTTATTTTATCTTAAGTGCCATGGAAAGCCATGGAAGCACAGTTGCTATGTAGACTTGGGTGCGTGAAATAGGAGGGTGGGGATAAATAAATCAATTTTGTAAACCAACTTTACAAAGACTTCCCTGGCTGCTGAAAGGAGAAAGCATCAGAAGGGGCCAGAGAGAAACTACAAACAGATCTATGAGGAAGCCACAGAGTAGTCCATGTGGGAGATGATGGTAGCTCGGCCCACCGGAAGCCCTCAATAAATCACATTGCCATGGTTGTTCTAATTGCTTTTCTAAGCGGTAGAGGACAGGCTCCTCCTGTTGGCTGAAAAGCATACATTTCTTTTGGATTTATTTGGCTTCTTGGCTTTTTCAGGAGTGAATGTGCACTTTGTAAAGGCATAGATTTGGGAGAGACATGGAAGCACAGAATGTGTGTATCAGTGCTGTGCCACACCAGGCTTAGCTGGTGCCTCTGCTCATATTTAAAGGCTGTCACCTGGACCCAAGGCATTGCTTTGCTAATCTGGTGCCATCCACAGCTGAGTGGTCATAGCCCAGTAAAGAATTGAGATGAAGGTGATGGAGTCATTTGGGTAAATACAGTGGCAGTGTATTAGTCCATTCTCACACTACCATAAAGGACTGCCAGAGATTGGGCGACTTATAAAGGAAAGAGGCTTAATTGACTCACAGTCCCACATGGCTAGGGAGGCCTCAGGAAACTTACAATCATGGTGGAAGGGGAAGTAAACAAGTCCTTCTTAACATGATGTCAGGAAGAAGTGCTGAGCAAAGAGGGAAAAGCCCCTTATAAAATTATCAGATCTCTTGAGAACTCACTCACAATCATGGTAACCACCGCCATGATTCAGTTACCTCCCACTGGGTCCCTCCCACAACACATGGGGATTATGGGAACTAGAATTGAAGATGAGATTTGAGTGGAGACACAGCCAAACCATAACAGGCAGGACAGGAAGAGTTAGTGCAAAGCCTCTCTACACCAATCTCTTTTTTTTCTAAGAGTCTTGGGAATTAACATACCTGCCACTCTTTAGACATTTTACTTAGATCACAGACAGTGAGTCACTGGACACACCAGGCTCTTTCTGGGTCATGAGGTCCACTCTGCCCAGAACACTGTTCCCCCACTCGACTCTTTTCGTTCACTCATGCACTCACCTTGCCAACTCCATACCAGCTCTGGGTCCATTGCTCCAGGAGGCCTTCTCTGATCAGCTCTGAGAACACCCTTTGTGTTCTCAGAATCTCCTGTGCTGACTCCCTTCTTCATTATCTGTCCACATTGGACTCTCTCTGGTCATATGTCACTCTCTCCCTAGGCTGTGAAGTTCTTGACAACAGGTGATAGCATCTCATTCATTTTTGTACCCTTAGAACCTAGCGTGATGCCAGAAACTCAAATATAGACATGAGCAAATGGTTAAAAGAAGGAGGGGATGGATATAAATGTCACTTGCATTTAGACAAAATGCAGACAGATGAGACTTGATCAGTCAGGAGAGATGAAAACAGTAGTTTTGGGTAGGGCAGAATGGTCGGTCTGGTGGTATTGGTAACAGGACAGGCCGTTTTTGCCCCCACATTGTGTTCTTGTCTCTTTCTGCTAGGTCCATTCTACCTTCTAATACCTCAGGCTGCACTCGTGACTTTCTTTGGTCTGATTCTAGGGTGAGGTAAGTGCGAGGAGAGCTGAAGAGGCAAGTGCTAGGGGTTGGCTGAAGAGGCCAGTTTGTATGCACCATGTTGGGGTTAGCATTGGGTCACAGGTAAGGCTCATGTGGTGTCTGCAGAGGGGAAATTAAATAACTTATTACCAGCTATGTTTTTAAAAAAAAAAAAATTTTAAAAATAAGCTAAACCCAACTTATTTTCCTCCTCAAATTAGTGCATGTGGATAGAATATCAGGTAATGTGAAAAGAGGAAACCATATTGGTGATAACACATGGGGTCTTGGTCCTCCGTCAATCTGCTTTCAATCCCCATCTCTGCCCCTTCCTCCCTCAGGGGCTCAAACAAGCCACTTAACTTTACAGAACCTTGATTTCTTTATCTGTAATTGGAAGGGATGCTAGTTTTTTCCTGATAGGGTTATTGTGAAGATGAAATGAGATAATACCCACTTAGCACAAGGCCTGGCACATGGTAAGCGTGGAAGAATGTTAGCCAAAGCTATTATGACATTCATTTGCATTGTGAACCATTGTATATTTTAAATGGTTCATTTGTTTAGGTATTTACCTCTGAATCTTTCTAATGCAGAGTATCATTTATATGCATAAATGGTTCAAATTATTGTGTATATATACTATTGAAATTTAGCAAATAAATAAAACTGAGTTTATTTAGAATAAGAGCTTTATTTTGCTGCCATTGACTTTTTCTTTTTGATTTAGGGAAAAAAAATACTATTTTGTCTTTTGAAACTAATCAAAATGGCACTTGTTCAATTTATTCAGCTCCAAGTGGTTCTCAGTAGTATTATCTCAACTGGGAGATATAAAATCATTATAACTTTACATTCTTCCACTTTATCTGATATGCCTAAACTTAGCAACTCAGGGGAGTCATGTTCTTGCCAGGTAGGTAGAATGCTACTGTTTTAGCTCATGGCAAATACAGACATCTCTTTCAGGAAGAATGGAAATTGGGTAAGATAAATCACTTACTCATAATTGCATTTATGAATATCATTAGCTTTTCTGGAATGTGGTCCATTTAGGGTTCAGACTAAAGGCAGCATACTGTACTGGAGAGAGCACAAGATTAAGAATCAGGAATGCCAATTCTAACCTTTCCTAGCTGTGTGACCTTGAGCAAGTCACTGAATCTTCCCAGGCTCACATTTTCTTCTTCTATGAAATGAGGCTAAAATAATTCCCTGTTGTGAGTATTGATGGAGATTCTATTATAATTGTGAAGAAATTATGTGTATCACTCACTCCTCCTGAAGGACAGGCTTTCTCAGAAGTTCTGATGTTCAAATATGTGTAAATTTCAAAGGACACAGAATTGGTGATGTCAGTGACTATGAGACTTATTTATCTTATACCTGCCAACAACATATCAGGTGAGATATATACCACCTGATCAATAATAATATAGATATTGGTAATATAGCTATAATGGTAACATACATATAATATAGATATTCTGTATTTCTATAATCTACTCAGGAATATATGAGAGAGAAAAACGTAAACAATTTATCAGTGGACAAATATCTTTCCAATATACCAGATTTTTTAACACTGAAAATTTATTAAAAGGAAGAAACTTTTCTTTCAATGCAGACTGTAAATAATTTACCTCTGAAGTGTGTTTGCTGAGCACTAAAAATCCCATTTTTTTTTTTTTTGCTTTAGTGCAAGAAACTTCTTTCATGAATGAAACTGGACCTCTATTTCTCACCATATACAAAAATCAAATCAAAATGGATTAAAGACTTAAATCTAAGACCTCAAACTCTGAAACTACTACAAGAAAACATTGGGGAAACTCTCCAGGATATTGGTTTGGACAAAAATTTCTTGTGGAATACCCCACAAGTACAGGCAACCAAAGCAAAAATGAGCAAATTGGATCACATCAAGTTAAAAAGTGTCTGCACAGCGAAGGAAATAATCAACAAAGTGAAGAGACAACCCACAGAATGGAAGAAAATATTTGCAAACTACCCATCTGACAAGGGATTAATAACCAGAATATATAAGGAGCTCAAACGACTCTATAGGAAAAAAATCTAATAATCTCATTTTAAAAGGGGCAAAAGATTCAAACATATTTCTCAAATGGAAAACAGACATATGAAAAGGTTCTCAACATCATTGATTATCAGAGAGAAGCAAATCAAAACTACAACAAGATATCACCTTACCCCGGTTAAAATGGCTTTTATCCGAAAGACAGGCAATAACAAATGTTGGTGAGGAAATGAAGAAAAGGGAACACTTGTACACTGTTGATGGGAACGTAAATTAGTACAGCCACTATAGAGAGCAGTTTGGAGGTTCCTCAAAAAACTAAACATAGAGCTACCATAAAATCCAGCAATCACATTGCTGAGTATATACCCAAAAGAAAGGAAATCAGTATATCAAAGAGGTATCTGCACTTCCATGTTTATTGCACCACTGTCCACAATTGCCAAGATTTGGAAGCAACTGAAGTGTTCATCATCAGATGTTTGGATAAAGAAAATGTGGTACACAATGGAGTACTATTTAGCCATAAAAAGAATGAGATCTTGTCATTTGCAGCAACATGAATGGAACTGGAGGTCATTATGTAAAGTGAAATAAGTCAGGCACAGAAAAACAAACTTTGCGTGTTCTCACTTATTTGTGGGAGCTAAAAATCAAAACAACTAAACCCATAGAGATGGAGAATAGAAGGGTAGTTACCAGAGGCTGGGAAGGGAAGTGGGGGTGGGAGAAGTAGGAAGAATATGGGGTTGGTTAATGAGTACAAAATAAAAATAGAAACAACGAATAAGACTTAGCATTTGGTAGCACAACAGGGTGACTATAGTCAATAATAATTTAATTATACATTTTAAAGTAACTAAAAGAGTATAATTGGTTTGTAACACACAGGATAAATGCTTGAAGCAATGGATACTCCATTTACCCTGATGTGATTATTACACATTGTTTGCCTGTATCAGGGTATTTTGTGTACTCCTACTATGTACCCACAAATATTAAAAATAAAAATCTTTCATAATACAATAACATTTTTACATTTTTTAGTTCCTCCACTATAGTTTATATTTTCTTTTTTCTTTTTTATGTACCCTAGAACTTAAAGTATAATACAAAATAAAATAAAATAAAATACATATTATTAAAAAATAGTTTATATTTTCATTTCATTTTGTGATTCTGAGAAGCAATTATCCTTTTACTCAGAGAAGCAATTTTTTAGTAAGGTATCTCAAAGTCTCCCTCTGTCCTTGGAGATATGCTTCCATTATTCTTAGAAGCTCCATCTATGAGCTTTCTTTTCTTGGCCAAGGGTGTAAATAAAAAACCCAGTTGAATTTTGAATTTAGGCCCTCGCCTTAGTTGCTGTAAGAAACAGACTGAATTATTTATAACCGTGGGCGTCCAGGTTTTCATCACCACCGGCAGATGGGTGTTTTAGAGCATTCACCTTTAAGATATCCAGAATACAAGCTGTTGATCCTCTGTGGATTGTAAATTTCTAGACTTGGGCTTCTTGGTTCCCGGCGGGTTTTGTCAAGTTTTATGATCACCATTACATTCAGCCCCTCTGAAATGTTGGGAAGCTGGGAGCTTCCTTCCTATTAGGAAGCCTTGCCTTGACTTTCATACCAATAAAGTTGTTCTTAGACCAGAGTTCATCCTAATAAGCATCTTGAGAATTGCCCCTGAACTAAGAATTACTTCCCCCTCTGTCTGCCCTAAGCCTCAGAATCTTACACAGCCTACATGCCTTGAATCTAAGATAGGGCTTATAGCATAACAACTTTTTTATCACCTTCCATCAGGCAGCAAAGCCTCCAGGTGGATTAGGCTGAGTATATAAGAAGCTTATAAGGTAGCAGATGTCAGGCCTCAGTAAAGGTCATTCTGCTGGGACTATTCTCTTTCTGGACACAGATTTCTTCCTGGACTAGTGTAGAATGTGGAAGGAGGACTGGTATTCTGCCACAGACCCTTGGAATGCTCAAGATAAAGGATCCTCTGTGACGGATGTGCACATGGTCTAAGAACCTAGGGCTGAAAGTGGCAACATGTAAAAGGACAATGGAATACAATGAGATAATGTTACTTGATCATCTTTCCAAGTATGACACACGAAGGATTACTAGAATGTGATGCTGCTGTGATTTCTGGATACCAAATCTTTCTTTTATGCAGAAATGTACATTCCTTCATCAGAAAAAAATAAGCTAGACATCCTCATTATGGTTCCATTTGAGGAAGAAAGATTTAGGAAAGTTCTCTACCATCTAACCAGGATTAATGCATAAAGCTCTTACCTAATCAAATGTAGCCCAAAAAGTTGTTAAAGGGATGCAGAATAGATGGGCTAGAGAGGGAATTTAAAAATCAGCTTTAATAAACTCTTCCTAAGAGCCAAGATCCACATTATGGGCGCAAATTGCACAATAATATAATTGTCTTAGGGATGTAAAGACTCCGTGCAGAATATTGGCTCAATGCTCTGGCTCAGTTGAGTTGAATGATTTGGGCTATCTAGGCTGTTGATGTGTCACTTACTTGCAGGCCACTGGAGTAATATGATTAAACCAGCCACTTATATAACCCTCCTATAACAAACACAAGTGCCAGGACCACACTGATGCAGGGGTGTGAAGCAGCCTGCATTTCTCAAGATGCTTTAGGCCATCAGGATCTGGTGGCACAGCACTCTGTTCTCATGGCCCCAACTTTTCCAAGAAGTCTGACCTTCTAGCAGACAACCTAAATTAATGTCAAGTACAAATGGATTCTCCATAAAAACATTTGACTAATTCATTGCCTAGATCTTAACATTTGTGGCCAAATTTCCAGTTTTCCCGATGAATAATTTCTTGTTAGAAAATGTCAGAAAAGGGAAAGACATCATGGACTTCTATAGGAAGTAAATACGACTATTTTCTCCCTGAGTCATGGGTCAAGGGTTTTACCAATTTCCTTTCTAGAATTTTTCCTAGGCTCCAATCTAAAAGGAGTTTAGCACCAGATGGGTGGGGGCAGGGATGTGATTAGCTATTTATTTGTATTTCTACAATGTTGAATATACTCTTATTGCTAGGGATTTCCATTCACTTTCTCTGAATAGAAATTTGGTATTCCTGGGGTTCGGGGCTGGTGGGAGAATGTCTTTACATGGCCACACAAAACCCATCACAATCTGGTGATCCCTTGGAGTGTCTTGCTTAAAAGGGTTCTCGTCACTGGGAGTACTCACTGGAGCCAAGCCAGTTCCCTGGGGAATGCTGGTGTCTGCTACTTACAGAGTTGGCTGTCAGGTTGGTCCTGTGTGTTTGTAATTAGCTATGATGTCTGGATGTTGATAGAGTGAATCTGGCCCATTGGTTCCCCTCCAAAGAGGGGTTTCCTGGCTAGCTCTCCGGTGTCAGAAATGCCAAGTTCAGAGTTGCCTGGAGACACCAGAGATGCAGATTTATTTGGCTGAGCTTTGGTTGTGAAGCCAAGTGCTGAGAAAACAGATCAGAGACCAAACCTGAATAGTAATCAGTGGGCTTCTCCAACCGCTTGGCTCCTTTGCTTTCCAATGTTATGTTTAATGTTTTAGAATATATTTAGTAAACATGTCACTAGCAATTGCCAGTCCTCAGTCTTTCCCCACTCTTTTTTTTTTTTTTTTTTTTTTTTTGATAGTTTTCCTTTTTCCTTTGGGTTAGTATGATAGGCTAGTTTTACAATGTATCTGAGTGTGTGTGAATGTGTTTCAGGCTAGACAAATTGGAAGATTTGTTTTTACTAGTTCTTAGCTTGTTATAGCATCTACTCCTTATTAACCAGGTAAATAATATACCTTCTTCTCTTTTATCCTCAGATTTGGCTTGTTCTTCTCCCCGGAGAAAGCTGAGCTTAGAGTACACATCAATTCACACAACTTGGTTTGAATTTATAGATGCATGCAAGGTATGCTCTTATTTTTTCTTGCATTGAGTTCAAAATACAATATTCCTTTGAGCTTTAGTCCATGTAGGATACAACTACACTCTACCAACTAAGAACTGAATGGTTTCTAAAGCCTTTATCTTTAATTATTCCAACCCCAGTATGAGATGAAGTTGGGATCCTTGTTCTTCCCAGTCCTTGCCTCCTTCTTTCTCCCTATCCTTACTACTCCTCCCTACATGTGTATTTCCTTTAGTTATTGTCTAGCTCCTTATAGATCCCTGAATATATCAAGCTGCTTCATGCTTCCTTGTCTTCATAATTGTGTGTTAGTTTCCTATGGATGTTGTGACAAATTACCACAAACTTGGAGTCTTAAGCATCAGAAATTTATTCCCTCACAGTTCTGGATCCCAGAAGTCCAAAATCAACATGTAGACAGGTTTACTTTCCCTCTGGAGGCTTTAGGGGAGAATTCATTCCGTGTCTCTTCTGACTTTTGGTGGCTGCTCTCATTCTTTGGTTCATAGCCATGTTAATCCGTCTCTGCTTCCAAGGCCACATTGCCTTTTCCTCTTCTGTCAGTGTCAAATATCCCTCTGCCTCCCTCTTATAAGAACAAATGTGATTACATTTAGGGCCCATCCAGATAATCCAGGGTAATCTCCTTTTCTAAAGATTCTTAACTTAATCACATCTGCAAAGCCCTTTTTCCATATGCGAGAACGTTTATGGGTTCTAGAGATTAGGACTTGGATGTCTTTTGGGGGTTCATTATTCAGCCTAACATCCACCTGCTATTACCTTAGCTTGGGGCATTCTGTCCACTTTTTGTTACCTAGTCAGTACATCTCAGACTATCTATGATGAAGGATCATTTAAGAAATTAAATTTAAATTTGTTGCATTTATGACAAAAAATGACAATTTTTCAAAATCACATGCTTGCACTTTGCAGCAATACCAAATTACTATTATAATTTCCAAACTCTTACTCTTCTCTCACATCAAACCAGTAACCAACAGTTTGCATACTGCCACTAGTCCACAGACCACACTTTCAGTAGTACTGATCTATATGGCTCCTACTCATTTAAGCACCATCTTTTCCAGGAATCTTTTCTGGCTCTCTATTTCTGACTTGAGTTTAATGACCCTGACCATGTTCTCATCGTTACTAAGATTCTTTAATTTCTCTTCACTTTTTAGTTCTTAGTTATTTGCTTGATCCTCTATCCTTAAGCCCCTTAAGTGTTAAGAACCATGCTTTGGTAGACTTTGAGCCTACCATGGATCTTGATATATAGTAGATGCCTAATAAGTTTTTATCGAATAAATGATTGAGATATACATAGAGTCTTAAGGTTGCATCCCAAATGAACAGAGAAAAGATGTATTTGGGGAAAATGTGAGGAAAGGATGAGACTGAAGAAACTGAAGGAACCCTAGGATGGTGTAGTAGATTACGAAAATGATCACAAATTCTTCCCATCAAGAAGGGAAATTTATTTCTGTAACTTTTAAATCTGGGCTGGCCTAGTGATTTGCTTTGACCAATAGAATGTGGCAGAAATTATAATTGACACCTGAACTAGGCTTTCCAAGGTTTTATAGCTTTTGTTATCCTCTACCACCATATGAACAATACTGGCTTAGCTTCCTGGAGAATGAGGGACATTGCAGAGGGAGGTATCATCAGTTGGCTATTCAAGGCATCTTTTGAAGCCCCTAAATATATGAGTAAGCACATCAAGGAGAGTTGAGCCCAGATCACTCGAGTAAAACCACATGAATGAGCCCAACACAAATTGATAATACACAGAATCATGAGCTAATTAAAGTGGTTGTTGTTTTAAGCCACTAATGATGGTGGTTTGTTACACAGCAAAAGCTAACTGATCCAGAGAGGAATCAAAATGAGGCATGAAAGTTAATCAAGAGTTGTGTTTTGTCCTCCCCCAATGTAGAATAGGGATGGGTTTAAATTGTGACAGGGAGGACTAGAATTAGATGTTACAAAGTACTTTTCCTTTGCAGAGTGTGAAACATTAAAAGACATAGATAGCAAAAGGAATAAACATAGATGTAATTTGCATCCCTGGCCGTAAAACAAAAAAAGGCGCTAATAGATCCACGTGGAGCTTAAACCCAAGACCTATTGGCTTTAGAGGCAGAGTCAACAGGCAACTTGATGATTGTGCAGTTCAGCCCAACTGAATAAAAAAAAAATGACATTAAGTTTTCTTGAGATTTGCAAGTATTGCTGAAAAGAAAGGAGGAAAGCAGTTGAAAAGTTCAGCTTTAGCTTTTGATAACTTGAACTTGTGCTTCTCCCTCCTCATGGCTCATTTGGCCTACCTTTCATTCATTCCTTCTGCAAATATTCACTGTTCCCCTCCCCTGCACTAAGGGCTAGATACTGAATAGGACAGACACAAGACCTCACAGATCTTACTGTTTGGAAGAGAAAACAACCTAATAGGCAACTATTACACTTGGAAGCTTAGGCTTTTTTTTGCTTTTTTCAGATGCGTCAAGCATACCTTTCTGCTTTTGTGATTCCCACCATCATGTGTAGCCAACCTCCATCAAGCCTCAGCATCTGTGCCTTTCAGCATGACACTTAGATCACTTCAGAACTAGTCTGAAATCAGCTCTTTGAAATTATGCATCACTAATTTATTGATGTGGATCATGACGAATCAAGGAAAGTGGAGTCAGAGCTGTGAGAAAAAGAAGAAACACATCTGGTGGAGGGTTTTATGGGCTTACAGGTGAGCCTGTTTGTGCCAGCCTGTAGTGTAGAATTTTAACTTCTCCTATAAAACATCTGAGGTCTAGAGATCACAAATCAGATATATTGCACCCAACGTTAAAAACATCTCGTAATTTACCATAGTAAATCAATCAATGTTTTCCTAGAAATATTGGAACTGAAACAAGAGTTGAGTGAAAACAGAAAAATCTCTAGAGGTTTAGTTGGCTTAAAGGTATTTCTTGAAATATTGAATTCCAGGGGCTAGAAAACTGTATTAGAGATATCCTTGAAAGGTGTTTTTTCAAGTGATGGAAAAGTGGCTTCCAGAAAGTTGTTTATTACTTGGTAGAAGGAACCAGTTAGTTAGGTTATGGGAGGACAGTCAGCTCTCCGTTACCCGGGGGCCAGTTATTCCAAAACTGTGTTTTGATCCTTGTGTCCATTGCTTCATTTTGATCCTTGTGTCCGTTGGAACTGCCATCCAAAGGATTGCTGAAGAAGGTGGAGAACATGTGACTCAAAATTAACAGTATACTAAAAATTAGCAGCATATTAGCTGTACTTATTCTTTAGATAGCTCTGTGAGGAAGTGATTTCATCTTTCCAATAAAGTGGTCCTTAATACTTGTGGATTTTATTTATTCCGCTATATTTGTCCATATTTACAGGAGTAGGAAATCCAGGGGAGGCAGTTAGAATACAATTTTCCATTTCCCATATTTTTGCTTCTATTTTTAAGTTTTTAGCATAACCATTTGTCTGCCAAAAGAGAAAAAAAAAAAGTTCCCAGAAAGGTCTAGGAGAAAGACCATGGAACTGGTGGCTAGGAAAGAGATTTCTACTCTGGGCTCAGAGACTATCTAATGTTTTTATTCTCTGGTTCCTTATTTTAAAAATGGACCCAAAATAGTGCATTTTAGTCCTTGTGGTGGGGAGGAGGGTGTTAACACTAATTAACAGGAAAAAGACACTTAAAAAGTTAAAAGCACTGTGTAAATATAATATCTGAAATGTGAAACTCCTAAGATTATACTCTTTGGAAACCACTCCTACAACAGCTCTCGGTTCTGGTCCAGGGACTCTAGGAGGTTGAGAGAGTGGCCGTGAGCCCTTCTGCTCCCTGGGTGAAGGTGCCCCTCCCTCGCTGCAGAACCTCTTCTTGTTTTGGCATCAGGTCTCAGCAGCTCACCCTTCCTAGGTAGGGAGTGGTCCACTTGCTATCTCTCGAGAAATCCTGATTGGCTCAGTTTCCTTATTCATAGGCATGGTATTAAAATCCAGAATTGTAAGATAATTTCTTCCAAGTCACAATCTTTAGTTTGCACACAGTCATAGTTCAGGATTTGAAATCTCAAGATCTTTTTATTAAATGTCACCACTGCCTCAATTTTAAAATTGCAGAGGCACTTTTTTTTTTATATATATATAAAAGCACATTGTTGAGAATTTGATCCCTTGAATTCCCCTAAAATTATTCTCCTTTGGTGAGAAAACCCCTACTGATTTTTATCTTGTTCTGTTCTTTAAACTACAAGGGAAAACACATGCAAATCCACATATATGCATACCAGAAACAGGAAATGCTTTGTTACCAAAATTCACAACTGGATGAAGATCAAAAAACTACTTATTAAGTACTATGCTTATTACCTGAATGATGAAATAATCTGTACACCAAACCCCTGTGACACATAGTTTACCTATATAACAAACATTCACATGGACCCCTGAACCTAAAAGTTAAAAACTAAAAATAAAAAAGTTACTCAGAGGAAAAAAATTATCAAAACTGATTCTATCCACCTACTTCATTAAATAAATAAATACATCATTTATTTCTTAATGGCCCTAAGTGAAGTACACTGTGGTTTCTGAAAAGAGAGCATTGATTTGTTTTTCTAAGACCACCAGAGTGGGCACAAAAGAACCAGCGAGTAGGCAAGGCTAAAAGCAAAACTGCAAATTTATTCTTTGGTCATCTAGCTTCAGGGACCGGAGCTGGGGGAAGGAGGGGGGCGGAATTTCTAATACAGTCCCGACAAGAGTGGGGGCTGAGAAAGCCCGCCCCGGCGCATCTGCTGGGAGCGACTTTTCTAGGAGTGGAAGGGCAATAGGCGGGGCACGGGCATGTCGGGGGAGGGGGGCCGCTCCGCAGGTGCCACCAGGTAAATCTTGGTCTCCTGGGATTGACATCACCTGGTGCATGCCTGATTAATCTGCGCCTTCCCGGACGTCAGCTGCATTCTCGCACACATGGGAAGAGTTGGTGGTGAAGAAGAACCCGGAAGTGCACCATCCTGCCTCTGTTCGTCCGAACAAGCATGTTAATGCAGATGCTGGAAAAACTCACCTGAGAAGCCACAGAGTATAAGAGAAAAGCTCTTGGACCCAGGGTCAGGAGGCCTATGCTACACACTTGCATGTGACCACAGTAAACTGCTTAACCCTCTGGACTTGAGTAAAGGAGAGGCCAAGCTCAGTAATATTTATGAGAATTCTTCCAACTGCAGTATTGGAATTTGATACCGAAAGGAATTCTAATGTACTGCATTTTTTGGGTTTCTCCATCTTGTTTAGGGTCTAGGATGACTTATTTCTTCTTTTCGTCTCTCCTCTCCCCTTCCCTCTCTTCCTTCCTTCCTTCCTTCCTTCCTTCCTTCCTCCCTCCCTCCCTCCCTCCCTCCCTCTCTCCCTTCCTTCCTCCCTTCCTCCCTTCCTCCCTTCCCTCCTTCCTGCCATCATTTCCTGAGTGCCTGAGATGTGCCTGGCACTTGCTAGGAGTGGTGATATAGCGGTGATGAGGACAGGCAGGTCCCTGACTTTATGCAGCTTATACTAATAAACACAGAGAATAAACAGTGAGTCCATCAACGTCTGTTAAGATTTAGCAAGTTCTCTGCCAGCATGGCTCCAGTTGTCTTGGAAATCTGAAGGAGGTAGACCATGTAACAAAAGGCCAAGACAGATCCCTGTCTGGCATTTTAGACTCCAATTTGTGTTGTCAGCCAGGAGAAAGTTAAGTTTAGAGGCTGGAGCCTGGAAGGCAAAGGGCAAGGCATGCTCTAATGGGTACCCGTCATGCAATTCTTTGGTCTCATGGTCTCTTTTATAATCTCTATTAGAAGGGCAGCTTGGGAGATCAGGTGTCCTGACCCAGTCATAGAGCAAGAGGAGCCACATTTCCTGCTTGTCAGAGGCGTGCATCTACCATACCTCCCCACCCCTCCTCTCAACCATGGAGTTCTATGTGATTCCAGATGATGAACCAGAGAGACTACTTGTATTTTGAACGGCTGCAGCGTATGAACATTTCCTCATGAAAAGGGCCTTTGTCCCTTTTTATCGATATTTGAAAGAGAGTGAAGATAAGATGATTCTGGAGATTGTTTAGGAAAAGCTCCCTCAAAATTGATCTGAAACTTGTGATAATCATTTTCCAGATGAAACTGACTCAGACACCATCCAACACCTCCAGGAGTCCTTACAACTTTACTTATCTGGGTGAGATGAGACAGCATTACACAGATTCACTTGTCGCACAAAGGAAGAGACTCATAAATATCAGATGGAGGCTCCCATCCTCACTTCATAATCCAGTTGCACATGCCAATGAAGGAAGGGCTTCTGGAAGGGCTAAATGAGTTGGCAGATGTCAACAGCGCAGCACAGCACTTGACACAAAATAAGCATGTTGTAAACTGCAGGGATTAATAGATATAATATAGATTGTAGATATGTTCCTGCTTCACTTTATGTAACAAAAAATGCTAACTGAATTGCTTAAATGTTGAAACATGCTGGGAATAAACGCAATTGCGCTTTATTTTGTTTCTTTTTTCTTTAGTAGAAACTATATATTTATTTCATTTTAGGTACTACTCAGGTACTCACACCTCAACATATCATTGCTTCTTCCTCTTGTTATGGGGCTAGAAATTTATCATGAAGTTTTAATTGTTAGACAATTAGGATTTTCCAGTTACCAAAATTATTTGGGAGAGAGAAAACTTTATTTAACCTCTTTAGGCCAGCACCTAATGAGACAGTCGGGAAGAGCAAACCAAATAATTTCGGAAAACTACCTTTGACTATAATTCTGATCCAAGAGGATCAGAAGTGCTATCTATTGAGAGACTGCCATGTCTCTCAATTTAACAATATTAGACATTCTCACCAGAGTTTTCACTTAAGTCATATAATACCCCTGCAAGTAAATGTGATTATGCCCCTTTCCATACATGAGGAAAACGAACTTCATGCTTGTTAGGTTAGGTGCTAGAATTTGCACAGGTCTGTCTAATTTCAAAGTACAATCTCTTTTCCTTACTGTCAAAGATGGGGAGAAGAATGGAGAATAAGAAGTTAGGTTAGAATGAGAAGACTCCTAAGACAAAACTGGCTTCTTAGCATTTGCTTAGGACAAGTGTTAGAATGAATAAACAAATTAACAATAGCAACAAAACAGAAGAATATTCTGTCTTTGTTTAGACAGAAGACTCTATATTAAAATACTAGATGTTGGGTGGCTTAAACAATAGACATTTATTTTCTCAGAGTTCTTAGGGACAGAGGACAGAGATCAGGGTGCTAGCATGGCAGGTGAGGCCTAACTTCCTGGCTTGCAGACACTAAATCTTTGGTATATCTTCTTATAAAGATACTAATCCTATCACATCAGAGCCCCACCCTTATGACCTAATTTAGCCTTAATTACCTTCTTAGGGGTGCTATCTACTAATACAGTCACACTGGGGATTAGGACTTCAACATATGGATTTTGGAGGGACACAATTCAGTCCACAGTTATGCTTCTCTCTGAGTTAATGCTTGTCTATGTCTACCTTATTTTTATATTTTCTATGCTTAATATGGGCTCCATTATAGAATTCAACTTATCTGGGATGGAATAATGAATAAATAGAAGCAGTTGGAGGTCCTTTCTTTCCAAAAGACTATAAAAATTGATGCTAAAGTATAATAGGGTTGTAAAAAAGAACTTTCAGCAGCTTAATTTCTTTAAAAAAGTCCCGAGAGTTTTCATGAGCTAATTTCCAAGATAGCTAGTTTTAATCTAGAATAAGGTTTCTTAAGGTTTCTCAGTAGTGACACCATTGACACTGTGCACCAAATACTTCCTTAATATGAGGATTACATTGTTCATTATAGCATGTTCAGCAGCATCCCTGGCTTCTGCCCACTAGCTGCCTGTAGTACCCCTGTCCCACTCCCACTGCCACCCTAACTTGGCCTCAATCATCATAATAAAAATTGTTTCCAGACATTGCCAAATGTCCCTGGCAGGAGTAGGGATGTGACAGTCATTTGGTCTAGATTGTAGATTGTAGACCAAAGAGTATTATGGATCTTAGAAAGGCCTCTAATTCCAAAACAGAGAATCTGCTTCAATCTCATTGGGATGCATGATCCCTTGATTCTTCCCTTTTCTCCCTCTTAACTCAGTCTGTGCCTCCTGTACACTCACAGATTTCCTACTTTGCCCCCATTCCCTTTCACCACTTGTCCTTCTGTTTCTGTCTCAGCAGAAGTGTTCATTTTTCTGCTCCTGCTGCCAGGCAGGTAAAGATTAATTGAGTAAGAAACAACTTTGGCATCTTTGATATACTTCTTGGTTCTGCTACCAAGGTATTCTATCAAGTCTCAGCTAAGCAGTGGCCAGAAGTTTACCTCTCAACTTTATGGTGAATTCCTACTGTCAAATCCTATCATTAAACAAAGCTCATCTACAACTTTGCTTCAAAGATCAAGACTTCCTGATTTGACTGCTGTTAACATCTGTCTCCCATTGACAGACATTCTATTTCTTTGCTCTGAAGGAAAGTCCATTCTCCTGTTCAAGGCACTCTTGATCTTTCCCATCATTACCTTTTTCTTGCTTTCGTCCCCTCCCCATGTTTCCTTGTTTCCCCTTGCATCTTTAATCTCTCTCATTCTCCTTGTCTTTTCTTCTGTTTCTGAAAACTTGCTTAAGTTTTCTTTACCTTAAATTAAAAAACCAAAAAATCCTTTTCCCTAACCCAGTGGTTCTCAATTAGGAAAGATTTTACATTCCAGTGGACATTTGGCAACATCCAGAGGCATTTCTGGTTTTCACAACTGAAGGTAGGAGTATTACCAGCCTCTTGAGAGTAGAAACCAAGGGTGCTGCAAAATATCCCATTTAAAATTACAGGCCCTCTTTTCCCCCAATCCCAACAAAGACTTCTCTGCTCCAGATATCAACAGTTCCTGAAGTTGAGAGTGCGCAACTGTATAATTCCCTGGAGATGCTACATCACCTCTGCTCTTTCTTTTACTTTTTAACTTCTTGGAAGAATTGTGCACACCTGCAACTCTACTTGCTCACCGCTCAATCACATTCACTTACTCTTCAATCCATTACAATCTAACTTCCTTCCATAGGTCACCAAACCATCAAATCAAGCAACCTCAGTTCAATCTTTAGCTTCTGAGCATCTCTGCAGTCTGTGACATTACCTTCCCAGCCTGTAGCTTGGGAAATCAGGGAAGGATCAAAGGATCATGCATCCCAATGAAGTTGAAGTAAATTGTCTATTTTGGAAATGAGAAGCCTTCCAAGATCCACAATACTTTATGCTCTGGAATCTAGACCTTAGATCAGTGGTTCTTAAATAAATTTTCTCCCCCTCTACCCCTTTCTGGGAGCACATGTCAATGTCTAGAGAGAATTATTAATGTCATGCTTTGAGCAGGGGGCACTACTGGCATCTAAGTGTGTAGAAGCCAGGGATGCTGCTCAATATTCTTCCATTTTCTTTCTTATGACTTATCTTTTGGTATGCCTCCTTAGCATACATATATGTGTGCATTTATATGTATCTATATGTATGTCCCTGTCTTTATGCTCCGCCAAGTCTGACAGGTGTTTCCATTAACTCTTTGGTCTCTTTTTCCTCCTCCGCTTTGTTTTATCTATGCTGCTGGCTTGTAAACTTGGTGAAAATATTTTAATCATATTAGATATATGGAATGCTTTTCAAGGTTCCTTGCACAAAGGATAGCTCAAAAAATATTTATTTGCTTGAATTAGGACATATGTCTACTTATATGTCTATGTAGAAAACAAAACAAAGCAAACTGGCCTCCGATCTCATGAAAATTTGAGCAAAATTTGGAGCTTTTATGTATCATGTGGCACATCTTATGTACATTGTTATGCCATGGTATAACAGGCTCATGGAAAGTCAGGAGAAAAGGGAGTTCAGAATTTGAGTTGAGTTGCTGACACTTTTGGATTTGGGAAACCCTCTATTATTCTTGGGCATATTTCCTCATGTGTAAAACAGAGGGGCTAGAGCAGATGAGCTTCAAGATCATTTCTAATTTCAAAGTTCTATGATCCTAAACAGAAAACTGTTGAATCCCTAGTAAAATTTGTTTCTAATTCAGCAAGTTTTTTCAGTAAAATAACATTCTTAAGTTGACCTAATCTATTAATGCCTATTTATATTTTGATGGGTCAAACATGCAGTGTTTAAACGTGTGTATACATACTAACACGTACATATTAAACATTATGTATCTATATAAAATATATGTGTGCATTTATATGTATCTATATGTATGACTGTGTGTAAGCATCATGTAAATCCAGTAAAACCAGGCTTTATTTCTAAATCAAATGTTCCAGTGCAGTTCTAAGTGAGTTAAAAGATGTTGATCATAAAAACATGGATTCAGCTTTAACAACTGTGTCACAGATAATGACGATGTAATGAGGGAATTTAAGCAACAATCAGAAATGATGTGGTTTTGTTCCCCCACCAAGCACATGTTAAATTAACCAGTAAGCCTTGAAACCATTCATACCTGATGATTATTTTATGTTATCTTGTGTTTTAAAAAATGGTTCCAAAGTACTAGATTTACAGCACTGCAGAATCCCACACTGTTGCAATGCTGTCTTCAATTCAGCCACTTCATATTGAAATTTCACACACAATAATTGGCTGACCTTCACAGCTATGGCAGAAACTAATTAAAGCTGTAAGGCTGTGCTAGCAATGCTTTTGTGTGAAATGTGAAGTTTGGTGATAATGAAATATGGGGTGCAGATGTTATTGTCTTAGATAGACTGTGCCCTTGGTTCACACTAATGAAGAACAGCAATTATTAAACAAAAAGTATTTTTTACTCATTAATTATTTTGTGTTGTGAAAGTAGAAGTACAAACACAGCGCCATCTCTTCTACTAGCTTCTCCCTAAAGTAATTTTATGGAACTTTACCAGCTGACCTCTATATCATTAGGCATCCAGTTGTCACTTTCTCCCCCTACTGCTCTTAGACATTTGGGAACCTTAAGCAAGGACCTGGAAGGGTTCAGAGAGCAAAGGGTAAAGGGCATGCTAAAAATGGTCACCCATAAAGATTTTTAGACAGCTGGAGGATTAAATAAATGAAGCTTTTTGGAAATAACTTCACACACCAAACAGAGATGTCAGTAGAAATATGATGCCATCCGCATTGTTGTCGGATGATAGGCAAAGGTCACTGCTGCTCTTGAGGTGCAAGTAGAGAAATAAAGCAGGCCTGAGCTCTGTTTCTTGGTTGTTTGGAGTCTGGGTTTCTATTAATAGGTCAGTGTGACTTGCAGGACTTCCACTGGGTCAAATATAACAAATCACAGATTTGTAACAATTGAAGAAAAACACTAAAAAGGCACATTGTTTTGGCAAGTCTTCACTTTCCATGGGCGAATGATCTCACATGCTTCTCTTTAATCCTCTTTTCATTGACTATATTTTAAAATTTAAGTTTTTTTTTTTCCTCATTGATTTTGGACTACTCAATTCTTATTAACTGGCCAAGGTGGGAGAGACATGAGTTAAACTTAAATTGTCCAATTTCCCTATTTGGGGAAGGAGATTGAAATGATTAGATTTAACTCTTACTTGTGTAATTTTTACTGTCATTCATACTCCATATCATGAGCATACTGGTAGCTACTGCATTGGGCACTATATCAAGGCCTTGCCTAAGAGGTGTCAGCTAGTAAAATACAGCAATGATGAAGATGGGGAGTGGTAGAAGCAGCAGTAGGTAGGTGGGCATCAACTGGATCATGTTACTTCAGACTAGGTAGAGAAACAAAGGCTTGAGAGGAAGAAGATTTGTGGTCATGGAGATACCATGGAGGGGGAAGTTTGCCACAGAGGTGAGAGGAGGTACCTTTGAGCTCCATTTTCTTAACGGTTGTGCCAGTTGTCAATATACCTAGTCTCTGGGTAACAGGATACTTAGTGGGACTATGACTGAATTTGAGGAGTAAGTAATGTGGCTAATGATGGTTATAATGACTTTGGCATTCTATGTCTCTTCATTTTGGGGAAAGGATAAGAACATCTTCCCTTGTATGAAGGATAGCTATACATTGTTAGGTGGAAACATAGACTTGCATTGTTGTAAAGAAGTTCAATTGCATGCAGATGGGTGCACATAGAAGCTCAGTGACCAAAGGGGTGGACTATGTCAGTTATTAGGCTATCGCCTCTCACTTCCAAATCTACGCTTCATCACCCTGCTTTTGATAGTGGGACATTTCTCCCTTGCTAGCTTGCAGAATGTTACATTTTTGCAGTAGAGGGCACTGGAGGGACACTGGAGGAAGAAAGGGCTGTTCTTTCTGGTTTCTATGTGTTTTCTGGTTACTTCTGTAGTATAAGGTGGGCAGTATTCACAGGACACCAGCGGGGCTCAGAGGCAACACATTTCATCAGCATCTCCCCCTTTGCAGCTTTTCCCCAGCAACACAGAGGGCAGATTTTTAGATGTTCCACTATTATGGGAAACTGGCCTGCCATTCAGTGAACCATGGATGATCAAGTCCTCTCCAAGGGAGACTGCTTCTCACTGAGACCTTGAAGGAGGCAGGGCTTAATTGGGTCCTCTGCCTCAAACCTAGAGGTAGTGGCTGCTCCCTCTCTGTGCTAGTTCTATAATCTTACCCAAAATAGGTAGGATTTTAGATGGTAATCCACTCTTGTAGTTAACAATCCTTTCTTACTAAGCTTTCCTGGTTCAAATTACTGTGTGACTTCTGTCTCCTGATTGGAACCTGACTGATGCAGGGACCCTGCCATCTTCAATTCAATGACTTAAAAAAGAAGTAAATTAATTTGTTTATTATCATGACCAATTGAGTTAAATATAAAATGTGTGCTAGGCAAGGAGGTATTGGTAATAGCAGAAAGATGACAGAATATAATTGAAGCAATTGTCAGCTTTCAGAAGAAATAGACATGAATTAAGATTACAACCCTATGCAATTTTCAGTGTAAAGAACAATGAAAGAATGAACCAAAACTCTTAACTTTACCAGATATCAAATAAAGCAGTAAATTAGAAAGACTGAAAATGTAGAAAATACAAAAATGTGGTCGCATTGTTCCATGTTAAAATGTACAGAGTACCCACTTAGAGATTACAAAAGGCCTATAGTGTTAAATACTTTGGGCCAAAACATGAAACGTCAGCTTTGGAGTGGTCCTGGCTTACAGTGTAGAGGGAAACAGATCCATGAGATCTCAGGAACTGGTTTCACTCCTATTACCATTCATCTAGAATGCATCTCCAATTCACTTATTTGAGGCAGACTCCATAGCACTGCTAAATTATATAGAAGTGAGATCCTGAACACTGCCCTCTCTTTACAGCATAATCATCATTTTCACCAGCAAATCTACCATTACACAAAATATGATCAGTAATGGAGTGGGTGCAGTTAAATAGAGCAGTAAAGAGACCTAGCTGGAACATTAATGAGAGGCAAGACATGGCAGTGGAAGCCGGCTCTTCCCCAAGGACAGAAATTGCCCCCTTAGGATATCAAACCATGTTTCTTCTCAGGCTGCATGGCATGTGGACCTATCAATACTAGGAGTAGAGCAATGTGCAGGTAGAGACCACCCATGGGAATGGCATCTAGGGACAGCAATTCAGACCAAAAGGGAAGGATAATAACTTGTTCAGTGAGAAATAAATGAGTTACAATGCTCCTGACCAGGTGTCTGGTCTGATGCTTCTATGCTAGGAGTGCCCCTTTGGCTTAGAAAATATAATGTCAAACTTCTTTTCAAGCCAGAGCCCTGGGGACAACTAAAACTGGGTTGCTGCAGAGAACTGCTTTTTAACCAGGGGCTGAGCAAAGTGCTGCTAATAAAACATCAGATGGTCTTTGTGGTGGTTTCTTTCAGACGGGGCTGGCTTCTGACTGATGGGTCTTTTGTGTCTACCTGTTTTTAGCAACATTTTCATTTTTTTCTTTTTAGGGATGGAGTCTAACTCTAAAGCTCATGCTGGAGAGCAGTGGCATGATCATAGTTCACTGCAGCCTCGAGCAAAATTTTAATGTGAGGATCTGCTTGTGGTAGAATACCTGTTTGCCTCTATGAAGAAGCAAGTGTCATTTTCAGTTAGAGATAGAGAATCATAGTGATGGTGAAGCTGGTTCTTATGAGTGTCTCTAGGTTACTCATGAAGGGCAGTTTGCATGCCTTCTACTACCATTAGGTGCATGAGTAAACTGCTACTGTACTCAACTACCGCTATAAGGTGTACTGCTGGTAGTCTCACTAAATCAGTAGTTCCTAAACAAGCGGTGTTTTTGGGTTGCACCTTGCCTCTGGATATTCTGATTGAGTGGGCTTGTGGTGGGGAATAGGCATCCATATTTTGATCCCAGGTGGTTTTGAGGCAGTGATTTCAGGGACTAGTATTTGATAACACTACACTTAATCACACAGATTCTTCAAAGGCCAAGGTGACCCAATGTAATAAAAGTTAAAAGAGGAAAAGTGGATGCTCTTTGGAGCTTTACTGCAAGTTAGAATGAGACTTGGAAACTTGCAGAGGTTTTTGTTAAGCTAGCAAAAATAAAGATGAAAGAGTTTAAATCAGATGTGGTATGACTAGCAGAGTTTTGATATATCTGGAACAGTATGAATTTCAGTATCCCATCACCACATTATACATCTTCAGGATATACATTCTCATTGCATCCTCTGTAAATGACACCCTTTGGAGCACGTGTTCAATAGGCAACAAATCAGAAGCCACATCAATACAGTTCAATCCATGTGCTTCATCATCATGGCCTCTGGTTCAGGAGAGGGGACCAATGTTGACCAGAGGTGATCTATGACTTAATGGGTAGGTGGCAAAGATTCCAAGCCTGATGAAGAATTGAGAAAATGTTCTGACCACACAACTCAAGTCTGAAGCAGAAGAGCCAATTTATTATCCTCAGTGCCAAGTCAAGAAGAGCCTAATTACGGAATGTTCTTGGAGACTCTTTTATTTCTCTGTAGTGTGAACTGACTTATGTTAATTTATTTACACTCTATTATTAGAAACCCATTAAAACCAATAGGGCAAATTTTGAAGACAGGAGACTGATATCAAGGTACATTCCATAGCCATGTGGCAGGACAAAGATTATTGGTCTGTGTAAAAATCACATATATGATGTTGACACCCTAGCACCACTCTCTAAAAAAACCTTCCTATATGGCAGTCAAGCTGATCCATGCAAAATATTTGTTTGCTTATTATAAGGATAATATACATCTATGTAGACTCACATGAAAATAATAATACCCAGCATATACATCAAGAATATGAGCAATTCTGGTGTCCTCACATATCCCAAATCCTCCAGCAGGCCATCTTCAGCAATGTAAATATCTTATACTATATTAATTAGGTTTCCTCAGTCATGTTATTTGTATCTAGGTCAAAGTGAAGCAGTATATTTCCCTGACCCCTTCAGGGGACTCATGACACAGGTGTCTTGTTTACTCAGCCCACCACTCTCAACTCCTTGCAGGAGGGAGTGTGCAAGTGAATGAGGCAGGCACTGGAGCACATGAACACTGGAACCAGCCAGCTGCTTTGGTGCTGGCAGGATCAAACTCCACTCATGTGCATCTGCTGTGTTCCGCCCCTTGTGGGAGGGAGCGCACAGGTGAGTGGGTGCAGGAGCTGGAATGAGTGCTTTTGGGCACTGGCAGGAGCAAAGTCTCTGCAGGCTCTGTGGCAGCATCTAGGTGGGGTGTGCCTGCAACCCCCAAAGCCCCAGAGGGCATGTTACAGTGCTCTTTTAGCTCTGCTGTCTGGTCTGTGGACAGCTTAAGTGTTAACAGTTCAGTAGGCCCTCTGCCTTTTGACATGAGGTGGCTGCCTTCCACCAGCAAAAGCAAAGAGCTAGTGTGATAGCCTTTTCTATCCATACTTATGGCTCCCAAGCTCTTGTCTAGCATCCAGGAAAAGCGAGGTTGCACCAAATGAATTGAAGAATGGTAAATGCAGGGGATTTTATTGCTGATGAAAGTCACTTTCAGCAGGAAGGGGGGCTGAAAAGAGAATGGAGTGGGTGGGTAATCTTCCCCTGAAGTCCGGCTGTCTCTGACCAGATTTTTCTCCAAAGTTATGTCATCATGCTGTCCCTCTGAAATCAAGCCACGTTTCTCTGATGTCCAGCCATAGTCCTGATGTCCAGCTGCTGCTTCTCTTCTCTGCTGGCTGAGTCTGAGGGCTTTATAGGCACAGGTTGAGGGGTGGGGTGGGCCATGGGTAGTTTGGGAAAAGGCAACATTCAAGTGGGAAAACAGGGATAGAAGTTCTCACTTTGGGCCACAGTTTTAGGGTTTTTGGCTCGAAGGTGGGGTTTTGTCAGGGACTCACCCTTTTCTGCCTATAATTTCTCTGCCCCCTGCCTCTATCATTGTATCAAAAGGTATCAAAATTGTATCATTGTGTCATTGTATCAAAATTAACTTAATTATTCAGTTAAATCAGTGTGTTACTGCTTGTTAATACCTGTGCATTTGGATACATATCAGGCCAAATATAGTTTCCAAGTGAAAAGAACCAAGAAATAGTAGAAAACTGATTATTATATTTTCTTGATTCAATGATATCATCATTTGTAAGACATACTTTCAATTGTTTTCAAGGATACAAAAACTAAAACCCCAAGCATTAAATGTACACATTGTTTGTAAGAAATGTCTTGATTTTAGAAATGTTAAAATGTAAAAACAAAACCACAAAAACCCAAAACAGGCATCTTAAAGGGGAAGAAAGTGCAAGATACTACATAGAGACTCTTTCTATCCCTTAACACTGAGTAATAGAAAAGACGAGAGTATTTTGGGGTGTAAGCTTTTTCATGAAGTTCAGTAAATCCTACACATGACTCAATACCCATAATATATTTAATTTTTAAAAGAATATTATCTGTCTGTGTGTGTATCTATCTATCTATCTATCTATCTATCTATCTATCTATC
>NW_022320394.1:29362-34407 GCF_002776525.5 Piliocolobus tephrosceles
TCTATCATCTATCTATCTATCATCTATCTATCTATCATCTATCTATCTATCATCTATTTATCTATCTATCTATCTATCATCTATCTATCTATCTATCTATCTATCTATCATCTATCTATCATCTATCATCTATCTATCTACTATCTATCTATCATCTATCATCTATCTATCTATCATCTATCTATCTATCATCTATCTATCATCTATCATCTATCTATCTATCATCGATCTATCTATCTATCTATCATCTATCTATCATCTATCTATCATCTATCATCTATCTATCTATCATCTATCTATCATCTATCATCTATCTATCTATCTATCTATCTATCTATCTATCTATCTGAGACAGTCAGGTGGGACGGACTCCCTGGCAAACTTCAGTCTGCCTATGCATTGGGAGGAGTGAGCACCGGGGTGGAGCCACAGAAGTTCTCACCCTTTGCAGTGGGGAGGAGCTTAGCTCCTCCTCTTCCTGGGTGGTACCCGGGATTCAAGCTGAAAGGCAGGAAGCCCATGGTCAGGAAACACTCTCACTTTGCTAAGAGTTTCTGTTTCCTCCTTTTTTGCTTTTCACACAATAAATCCCATTTTTCCCACTCTTCAAATCATCTGCGAGCCTAAATTTTTGTGGCTGTATGACAGGGACCCCATCTTTAACTGAACTAAGGAAAAGTCCCACAATCTCTATCTCTATCTATAATCTGACTATATGTAATATGTATATATAGGTATATATATATAATTTTATATTATATATATAATATATATCTCTTACTTGTTCTATTTCTGTTGCATGGAGAACCCTTTCTAATACAGAGGAAAAGGTAGGTTCCATATTTTAACCAAGAATGTATGTCAGACACCCACAGGACACGTCCCAAAATTGTGTATGAGGGGAAAGTGAGTAGAGAAGGGGTGGGTGAGGAACGTGCCATTAACGTAAAACTAGATTTCTTTCACTTCTAGGTGGGGATGTAGCTTACAAAAAACATTTTGATACATATTTTGACTTAATTTTATCAGAACAATCTGTTAAGAAAGCCCCAGGTAATGCTTGTAAGAGTATAGGAAGAACAAAGTACACATTCAAAATTAACGACCATTTTAATAGCTCGCACTAAATAATTTCATGTAGTCAGCACTCTATATTTTAAAGAAACACAGAATATTCAGCTATTAAATATAGATAATTTAATCCTGAATATTATAAAACTGTAATATTTTCCTATTGCCTCTTACTATTATTAATCAAGCAAATTAAGTCAGTCAAGTGATACCAAATAAAACGTGACAATTTGTTATACATAGCAATTTTAAAATTATAAATTAAACTCTATGTGTTAATTATATTTCCAAAATCAAACATCTACATGTTATGTCTTGAAGACTATCTAAATAGTTTACTTCTTAGTAGGATTTTTTAATAGCTTTTTTTGTTGTTATGAGTTAAAAGATACCTCAATAAAGTGATTAAACCACTTGGAAAATCATGTGCCTACACACATATTTATACAGTACTTTTTTTTCCCTTTAAATGAGCTGCAACATTAACAATTCACATCTTAATAGATAGTAACATGCATTTTGTGTCTCAGACTGGGTTTTCTTTTCCCTTTCTCTGTGGCATTTATGGTACTCTTAAAACAAGTTGGCAATAAAAATCAAGGAAACCTGCCTGAGTAAGTGTGTTTCTTTTATAGATGTTGCTTTTTATTTAGCATCTGAAGTGATATTTGAAGGAAGAAACTTGCCAAAATCTCAACAGAGACAGTTCATAATTTTCCAGCAGGTTGATGAAGTCTGAGATGACCTCACCTGGCCATGATATCCTTGCAATTGCTGACACCTGTATGTTGCATGGAGCATCAGGTGGCCATGAAAGACAAGGAAATTAAAGAAAAGCAAGTTTACTCCTTCTGAAAAGTTTTAATTATTTTAGAGCAAATGTGTGTTTGCCCATAAATTATGCTGTGAAATTATTTGGCCCACAAATGAATCAGTAAAGATGAAAATAGTATGGGAATTGAAGTCCTGAGGGAAAAAGGGCTCATGTCCCCTACTGGCTAACACAGACATACAAAACATGTTTGCTTTTTGTGTATTTGAAGTTAAGTAAACACAATGAGGCAAAACCTCTAATTTTATGTAAACTCCAAATGTATAAGAAATTGTATGTATTAAACCTGACAGTGAAGTAACGAAGTTATATTTAAAATTTATACATAAAACCCAAAAGCATTTTACATAAAATTGCTAGTCAAAGATTGGAATGCTTTTCTGATGGGGGGAAATACATGGAGAAATATTTTTACGAAAATTATTTAGAAGAACCTGTGTCCAGTCTTTGGATTATAGTACTGCGAGATCCAGAAAGGTCATTTTAATTATAATGCTCAAATTCTGTCACCTTTCTGTCTCTTTTTATTTTCTAGAGTGGAACGTCAGTCTACTGACCCCCAACTTACGCTGAATGTAATGTAAGTATTTTGGTTCTTGCCTGGAAGGCAACTGAGCTTGAGGATTTAAGAAGTAGAGTTTAAAAGTGTTTCTTCTTTCATGAGAATTAGAAAATAGAAGTTACATCTTTCAAAATATCCCTTTATTAAAGAGCTAAACATACACCTTGTTTCCACCCAGTCTCTATCCTCAGACCAGGGTGTTCTGATTATTTCTGCAAAGGATGCTTCCACCTTGGGGTCAATGGGGACTTTCATTGTGTTGACTGCATTGATTCTGAAAGTCTGATTAGATCAAGTAACTCCACTGAGATGTAGGCACAATGCAATCCATACTTAGACGTGTCCTCGTGAAATAGGACTTTGGGATTTTGCTAATGTTGCCAAATTGCATTTAATTATGAATATTTTAGGTATGTTGACAAAATTTAAGGTTGGTAAACTTATAGCTAAAATTCCTAGGAATAATCGAAGATGTCAAGACTGTTGGTGGGCGGAAGTATTTTTTAAACAATGACGCTTGATATGTCTGTGAGTTTGTGTGTCCCACTAAACACTCACATGAATGTCAGTGCCCATGCATTCACCCACAAAGAGAAGACTTTTTAGTGATGGGACCATATTTGTACATGGCACAGCTTGTAACCTTTCTTGGGCCCTATTTTCAGGGTTCCAGACCTGCTGACTGCCTTCATTAGCTTAACTAGTTCCAACACTTCATAACTGAAATTCACACACCCTCTTTCTTCAAGTAAATTGACAGTCTGAAAGTCAAGTAACAGTATCTTCAGAAAGCTCTATTGTGAAGCTGAATTTTGTAATTGACACCAATAACATCAGAGTATTAAATCACACATATTTTTTTATAGTGATAAGCTAGTCTGCTTGTAAATATGTTCAAGGATAGCATGTAGGTGGCAGAAGAGTTATGCTACAACTTTAACAGCTAATAAATCTTTATTTAAGCAGAGGACCTCTAAAATTTAATTAGGCATATGAAACTAGAGATTATTCTGAGGGTAAAAATATGCCAATTCTCACAAGAAAAGACATCTGCTTTGTGGAAAAACTTCAGGTTAAAATGTACTCTTCTGTTACTTTGTCAATAGAAAGGCTTTCTGGTAGAAGAGCAAATATCTAACTGAAAAAAAAAGACACAGACTAACAGGAGACCTTGGCACACCCTAGAGGGGAGGCTATGTGAACTCTGCATGTGTTATTTAGCTAATTCAGGTCAATGCCTCTTCTTTCTTTTCCTCTCTTCCTCCTTCCTGGGTCATGGAGAGTAAGTCAAGGATCGATGGCAGATTCAGCCGTATACAAGAATAGACATGGCAGTCAGTCATCTTGTAATTGGGTAATTTCAATGCTTCGTTCTCTCACCACTCTCCATCTAAAAATGTCTCCTTCTCTGCTCACAATACCAAGTATGGCTACACTAAAGGAGTAATCCTGCTCCCAAAATATACAACTTGTATATCTAAATTGCAATGACGTCTTGAGCCCTCTCTAGGTTGCAGATGCCTCAGTACCTAAAATCCCTCCTGGCTAAAATGCAGACTACAGGGGCTGGTTACATTCTAATTACAGATGCTCTACCTTGAGTTACTGTCTGCCCTTAATTTCCTTCTTGGGAGAAGGGTGGTGGTACATCATACAATTGTTATTACCTGGGAAAAAAGGGCAACATGTTTTAAATATCTCTTGTATTCTCTTAGCAAATTTTCTACTTCTACCTAGAAGTATAGAATTTGGTAGGCACTATGAAGGAAGATGTTTAAGGAACAATCTCTACTCTAATAGAAGTTGATCTAGTTCAGAATATAAGACATACTTGAAGTATACAGTAACATTTCAGTTGTGTAAGGTATAGCTCAAGGCAAAAAATACATATGCACTATAGGACTAGGACAAAAATCTCCAGGATGTTTTCCATGGGCTAGCCCAGTCCTTGAGCCAATAAAGCTGTTCTTGGTGTTGTTTGTTTGCTTTTCATTTCACAAGAGTCCTTTTTCTCATAACAAGATAATACATTTTAGCAAAATTGGCTTCAGGAATGCAACTTCTGTTTTTAACTTTTGCTGCTAAAAGATGTGCAAATGAAGCAGAATGAACATCATGAAAACAAAACTAGTTAATGATGAGATGTTTTAATATATATATATTTTTTTGCTACCATTAGATATGTGCTGAAGATGTTCTGTAAGTCTGCATGGCATTTCCTCCCAATCACTCATTTTATACTAAGAAGGTAACATTGATGTTTCACTGCAAATGTCAGCAAGCATCATAAATAATGAATTGAGAATTGTGCTCATATTGCCCAATTAAATCATCCTTTCATCTGATCACATGCCACTCATGCCTTTTGTGCACTTTTCTATGTTATTTTAAAAGTCATTCTGGTATTTTTTTAAAAAAATAAGTAATGTAGATGTTCTCTTTTGTGAAAGACTTTAGATCTAGCTTTAAATGACTACATAATCCTATTAGTGAAAATAGATGAAACTGTTTTTTTTTTTTTTTTTTTTTTTTTTATACTTTAAGTTCTAGGGTACATGTGCATAACATGCAGGTTTGTTT
>NW_022320394.1:34507-35244 GCF_002776525.5 Piliocolobus tephrosceles
TAGTGAAAATAGATGAAACTGTTTTTTTTTTTTTTTTTTTTTTTTTTATACTTTAAGTTCTAGGGTACATGTGCATAACATGCAGGTTTGTTACATATGTATATCTGTGCCATGTTGGTGTGCTGCACCCATCAACTCGTCAGCACCCATCAATTCATCATTTATATCATGTATAACTCCCCAATGCAATCCCTCCCCCGTCCCCCCTCCCCATGATAGGCCCCAGTGTGTGATGTTCCCCTTCCCGAGTCCAAGTGATCTCATTGTTCAGTTCCCACCTATGAGTGAGAACATGCGGTGTTTGGTTTTCTGTTCTTGTGATAGTTTGCTAAGAATGATGGTTTCCAGCTGCGTCCATGTCCCTACAAAGGATGCAAACTCATCCTTTTTTATGGCTGCATAGTATTCCATGGTGTATATGTGCCACATTTTCTTAATCCAGTCTGTCACTGATGGACATTTGGGTTGATTCCAAGTCTTTCCTATTGTGAATAGTGCCGCAATAAACATACGTGTGCATGTGTCTTTGTAGTAGAATAATTTATAATCCTTTGGGTATATACCCAGTAGTGGGATGGCTGGGTCATATGGTACATCTAGTTCTAGATCCTTGAGGAATTGCCATACTGTTTTCTATAATGGTTGAATGAGTTTACAATCCCACTGACAGTGTAAAAGTGTTCCTATTTATCCACATCCTCTCCAACACCTGTTGTTTCCTGATTTTTTAATGATTG
>NW_022320395.1:0-2582 GCF_002776525.5 Piliocolobus tephrosceles
TTATTCTTTGGTCATCTAGCTTCAGGGACCGGAGCTGGGTTGGGGGGAGTTTCTAATACAGTCCCGACAAGAGTGGGGGCTGAGAAAGCCCGCCCCCGGCGCATCTGCTGGGAGCGACATTTCTAGGAATGGAAGGGCAATAGGCGGGGCACGGGCATGTCGGGGGAGGGGGGCCGCTCCGCAGGTGCCACCAGGTAAATCTTGGTCTCCTCGGATTGACATCACCTGGTGCATGCCTGATTAATCTGCACCTTCCCGGGTGTCAGCTGCATTCTCGCACACATGGGAAGAGTTGGTGGTGAAGAAGAACCCGGAAGTGCACCATCCTGCCTCGGTTCGTCCAAACAGTCCAACCTTTTATTGATAATAGTGATAAAGGGGCGCCGTGGTCTGTCTGGCTACTTCCTGCTGTTAAGGGGCGTCGTTAAGGTGGGGGCCCATGGTTGGTATTTGGACGTATGGATGAAGAATAAAATAAGGCACAGTATTAGTATAGGAATGAGGAATGGAAGCATTTGTTGGAATATGGGCAAAACCCAGAAGGAAGGTCCTGGCAAGGTTGGGGAGTATGAGATAGTTAAGAAAATTTAGTAAGTTTGAGGCGAGTGGGGGAAAGCCAAACTGATTTCCACTGATTGCTTTCGGTGGGGGCCCTTTTTAGCTGGGAATGAGGAAGGACTGTGCAAAGTACTTGTTGGCCAGGCAGCAATTAAGGATTGGAGTTTTTCGTGGAGTGGATGGCTTTCCACTTACTCCTACTACAGAGATATTGGATGGAAGGCTAGGTCCAGAGAAGGACGGCAAAACAGAATAGGTAGCCTCGCTGTTGATTAAAAAAGTAATTGTCTCACCCGCTACCAGGAGAGTTACCCGCGGCTCGGCGAGGGTGATGGGGGTCCCCGAGTCTCGGCACCTTCAGTTGTCATCGTCCAGATGTAGGAGCTGGAAGGAGCTCCCAGGATCCTGGGAAAGGGGGTCACGTAGAGGCGCGGCACCTGTTCTCAGGGTGGGGCAATCAGACTTCCAGTTTCCTCCCTGCTGGCAAGCAGGGCAGGGGGTTGCTGGTGGACTAGGGTTAGGACATTCACTGGCCTAATGTCCTGATGCCTTGCACTTATAGCAAGGCTGCGTTGGGGCTCGGGGACCTTGCGGACACCTGTTGGCATAGTGTCCTGCCTTGCCACACTTATAGCAGGCAGGCTCCTTTTGTAGCTTTGGAGTCTGAGGGGTGTGTGCTCTCTGGTCTGGGGTTACGACTGGGCTGTAAAGCCGCTGCTAGGAGCTGTGCCTTCTGTTCAAGGCAAGCTTGCCGTCTCCTCTCTGGAGTTATAGACCTTAAAGGCTAATTTAACCAGGTCTTGTATTGGTGTCTGAGGACCATCCTCTACCTTTTGAAGTTTTTTACGAATGTCAGGAGCTGATTGAGAAATGAAATAAGACGCCAAAATGGTGGCCCCTGTAGGGGAGGCCGGATCTAACCGGGTATACTGGGTTAGAACCTCAGTCAGTTTAGGGTAGAGGTTAGGATAACCTGGAGGTCATGCCAAGTTAAGTCATAGGCCTGACAAAGGTGTCTAAATTCCTTTATGTATATGGTAGGATTAGCTGAGAAATCACCTAAACGCTTCTCAATTTTGGAAAGATCGGCCAATGAAAAAGGGACATGTACTCTGACTACCCCTTCCGCCCCAGCCACCTCTCACAAAGGTGCTAACACTGTAAGAGGGTGTGGGCAGAGATAGGGGACTCAAGACAGCCAGTTGGGGGCCCCGAAGGAAGCATGGGACCGAGTGGATTACTAGTAGATAAGGAGGAGGAAGGAGGAGTCTGGGCAGGAAGGGAGGGGGTGGAGAGAAGGAGGAGTATAGGGACGAGAGCTTAAGGCCCAAAAGCCTTGTACGTAATTAATTTCGGACCACTTGCCTAGCCGCTGGCAGAAATTACTGAGGTCGATCACACCACAGTGGAAAGGAAAATTAACTGCTTCCTCCTAAGGTCTTGTTCGAGCTGTAAGGTTTTTAAATTGGCTAGGAGGCACCCTAAGGGGGTGCTCTTTAGAAATTTGGACTGGGGGTTTCCCATTTGTTTCCTCTTTACTTACACAATGGACACAATGGAAATGGAAGTGGATCTCTGCCTGGCTTCAAAGCGTCCTTTGGAACCAGCAGAGACAGACTGGAGGCTCATGGAGCCAAAGTGGAGGGTACCTTCAGGAGGACGTCTCCGTCCTGAAGGCGTCTCCCGAGCCACTTGGTGGCTCAAAATGGACCTCGGACCTGCGCAGGATTTCTGGCTGAGGGAGGTAAAGAGGAGACAAGGGCACTTACCCCAGAGAGGCCGTGAGAGTGAGGGAAGCGGGTCTCAGGTCCTGGTCCGTCTGCGGCGTGGGAGCAGGAGGAGGTTCCTCAATCCCTAGAGGCCTGAGGAGGGGACTCCTCCCGGGTCTTCGGCACCAACTGATTTGTTTTTCTAAGACCACCAGAGTGGGTACAAAAGAACCAGCGAGTAGGCAAGGCTAAAAGCAAAACTGCAAATTTATTCTTTGGTCATCTAGCTTCAGGGACCGGAGCTGGGTTGGGGGG
>NW_022320396.1:0-2582 GCF_002776525.5 Piliocolobus tephrosceles
CCCCCCAACCCAGCTCCGGTCCCTGAAGCTAGATGACCAAAGAATAAATTTGCAGTTTTGCTTTTAGCCTTGCCTACTCGCTGGTTCTTTTGTACCCACTCTGGTGGTCTTAGAAAAACAAATCAGTTGGTGCCGAAGACCCGGGAGGAGTCCCCTCCTCAGGCCTCTAGGGATTGAGGAACCTCCTCCTGCTCCCACGCCGCAGACGGACCAGGACCTGAGACCCGCTTCCCTCACTCTCACGGCCTCTCTGGGGTAAGTGCCCTTGTCTCCTCTTTACCTCCCTCAGCCAGAAATCCTGCGCAGGTCCGAGGTCCATTTTGAGCCACCAAGTGGCTCGGGAGACGCCTTCAGGACGGAGACGTCCTCCTGAAGGTACCCTCCACTTTGGCTCCATGAGCCTCCAGTCTGTCTCTGCTGGTTCCAAAGGACGCTTTGAAGCCAGGCAGAGATCCACTTCCATTTCCATTGTGTCCATTGTGTAAGTAAAGAGGAAACAAATGGGAAACCCCCAGTCCAAATTTCTAAAGAGCACCCCCTTAGGGTGCCTCCTAGCCAATTTAAAAACCTTACAGCTCGAACAAGACCTTAGGAGGAAGCAGTTAATTTTCCTTTCCACTGTGGTGTGATCGACCTCAGTAATTTCTGCCAGCGGCTAGGCAAGTGGTCCGAAATTAATTACGTACAAGGCTTTTGGGCCTTAAGCTCTCGTCCCTATACTCCTCCTTCTCTCCACCCCCTCCCTTCCTGCCCAGACTCCTCCTTCCTCCTCCTTATCTACTAGTAATCCACTCGGTCCCATGCTTCCTTCGGGGCCCCCAACTGGCTGTCTTGAGTCCCCTATCTCTGCCCACACCCTCTTACAGTGTTAGCACCTTTGTGAGAGGTGGCTGGGGCGGAAGGGGTAGTCAGAGTACATGTCCCTTTTTCATTGGCCGATCTTTCCAAAATTGAGAAGCGTTTAGGTGATTTCTCAGCTAATCCTACCATATACATAAAGGAATTTAGACACCTTTGTCAGGCCTATGACTTAACTTGGCATGACCTCCAGGTTATCCTAACCTCTACCCTAAACTGACTGAGGTTCTAACCCAGTATACCCGGTTAGATCCGGCCTCCCCTACAGGGGCCACCATTTTGGCGTCTTATTTCATTTCTCAATCAGCTCCTGACATTCGTAAAAAACTTCAAAAGGTAGAGGATGGTCCTCAGACACCAATACAAGACCTGGTTAAATTAGCCTTTAAGGTCTATAACTCCAGAGAGGAGACGGCAAGCTTGCCTTGAACAGAAGGCACAGCTCCTAGCAGCGGCTTTACAGCCCAGTCGTAACCCCAGACCAGAGAGCACACACCCCTCAGACTCCAAAGCTACAAAAGGAGCCTGCCTGCTATAAGTGTGGCAAGGCAGGACACTATGCCAACAGGTGTCCGCAAGGTCCCCGAGCCCCAACGCAGCCTTGCTATAAGTGCAAGGCATCAGGACATTAGGCCAGTGAATGTCCTAACCCTAGTCCACCAGCAACCCCCTGCCCTGCTTGCCAGCAGGGAGGAAACTGGAAGTCTGATTGCCCCACCCTGAGAACAGGTGCCGCGCCTCTACGTGACCCCCTTTCCCAGGATCCTGGGAGCTCCTTCCAGCTCCTACATCTGGACGATGACAACTGAAGGTGCCGAGACTCGGGGACCCCCATCACCCTCGCCGAGCCGCGGGTAACTCTCCTGGTAGCGGGTGAGACAATTACTTTTTTAATCAACAGCGAGGCTACCTATTCTGTTTTGCCGTCCTTCTCTGGACCTAGCCTTCCATCCAATATCTCTGTAGTAGGAGTAAGTGGAAAGCCATCCACTCCACGAAAAACTCCAATCCTTAATTGCTGCCTGGCCAACAAGTACTTTGCACAGTCCTTCCTCATTCCCAGCTAAAAAGGGCCCCCACCGAAAGCAATCAGTGGAAATCAGTTTGGCTTTCCCCCACTCGCCTCAAACTTACTAAATTTTCTTAACTATCTCATACTCCCCAACCTTGCCAGGACCTTCCTTCTGGGTTTTGCCCATATTCCAACAAATGCTTCCATTCCTCATTCCTATACTAATACTGTGCCTTATTTTATTCTTCATCCATACGTCCAAATACCAACCATGGGCCCCCACCTTAACGACGCCCCTTAACAGCAGGAAGTAGCCAGACAGACCACGGCGCCCCTTTATCACTATTATCAATAAAAGGTTGGACTGTTTGGACGAACCGAGGCAGGATGGTGCACTTCCGGGTTCTTCTTCACCACCAACTCTTCCCATGTGTGCGAGAATGCAGCTGACACCCGGGAAGGTGCAGATTAATCAGGCATGCACCAGGTGATGTCAATCCGAGGAGACCAAGATTTACCTGGTGGCACCTGCGGAGCGGCCCCCCTCCCCCGACATGCCCGTGCCCCGCCTATTGCCCTTCCATTCCTAGAAATGTCGCTCCCAGCAGATGCGCCGGGGGCGGGCTTTCTCAGCCCCCACTCTTGTCGGGACTGTATTAGAAACTCCCCCCAACCCAGCTCCGGTCCCTGAAGCTAGATGACCAAAGAATAA
>NW_022320397.1:0-4477 GCF_002776525.5 Piliocolobus tephrosceles
CGCTCTGTCCCTACAGTGCATGGAAGTTAATTAGCATCTTAACTCTGAAGCTGCCAAGGTCGGCAAAACTGTAAGCTGCTAACATCTAAGTCGATGCAGTATGATGTAATGTCTGCCAGGTTTTTCCCTGTTAGACTTAATTCCTATAAAATGTTTCAATCCTAAAAAGGAATAAATGACAGCATTTGCAGGCTAATCTCTTATTTAGATGTTCTTTTCAGGTTTTACAAAAACGTCCACTTTCTCAATGAATATTCAAATACATAGATTAAAAAGTCAAAACAGGCATGGTATATCTTAGACTACCCCACAGGAGGAAAGTCTATTGTAAACAAATTCGTCTTTTTCGGGTTGCAATTCCATAGAATTTTTTTTAAGGTTCCTTGTGTTCAGGAACATGTTCTGCAATTCCACTTCCAAATATTACCCACAATAAAAAATACAAAGTTCTCCTGACAGCCTAGGGTAAGTTTTAAACCATTTGCGGTACTTACGTGGCCTTCCTGCTCCTACGGGGCTCCAAGCGTGAGTGGGGAGAAGGAGCAGCACCTGGAGGACGGCCCAGGCCGCCGAAGCCATGCTCACTTTGGCCAGGCGCCCTGCGACCCGGGCACGGCGATGGCCGCTCTGCGTCGCTCCTGCTCTCACTCCCGTCCCCTGCGCGGCTCCGACGCTTCTCTCTCCCCTCTCCAGTGCCCGGCTCTCTTCCCCACGCACTGGCAGCCCCGCCCGTCGGGGAGAAGCCGCAGCCTCTCCTCCCCGCTGCAGACGCTCCCGCCTAGCAGCGCCGGGCCCCAGGCTTCTCCGAGGTCGGCCCCGCGGACTCGCACCGCAGCTTCCTGGAGCGCTCGGGGCCGCGCGGCGCCGCCCCAGGCTCGGAGGCGGCAGGCGCGAGACGTCCCGGACACTAGGCGCGGGAGGCGGTCGGCGGCCACGCGAGTCAAGAGGCGAGCGAGCGGGACAGGCGCCCCAGCTCCGCCAGGCGCTCTCCTCCCGTTACACCCGTAGCTCCCTCCGTCCCTCCCTCCCACCGGGGCGGGGCGGCCGCGGGGCACGGACTCGCACCAAAGACCGCGCCGCCAGCCTCCGCCTGCAGGTGGAGAACGCCGGGCTTTATCACTCCGCTAGTCACCGAGCGCGGTCGGCGCGCAGGAAAATCTTGTCCTGTTTGATTTCAAATAGGGAAGATGGAGCAGAAATAACTCCTCGGCGTGTACTCGGGCAGACGCGCGCACTCTTTGATTTTGCTAGGAATTCTGACTTGTAGAGAACCAAGCTGGGAAGCCGAGCCAGGAGCAGGGCGAGGCCACTGAGCCCGGGTTGTGCGAGTGCAAGCCTTTATTTAAAGTTTTGATATTTTGTCTATCATGGTTTTTTTTTTTTTTTTTGCTATTACATTCAATTTTAAAACTATTTCATTCATTCAAGATTAGTGTTACTTAACAGTTGCGCCTGAGACTAGTGCGTTACTCCCTTCACCCTAGTCCTGGCCTTGGTGGAAATCTAAATTTATATTTTATCCCTGCTTTCTGTCCAAAGGAGCGACCCCTGCAAGTGTAGGATGAGGAGCTCAATCCAGCAGCGGCTAACACTGCACTCCTTGCGCGCCTGCTGTGTGCTGGGGGGCGGGTTGTGTGGGGCGCGGGGGTCGCGGGGCGAGTCTTTCTCTTTCTCTCTTCCTCTGCTTCTCAAATTCACAGGACGGGCAAAGATTGACAAACTCACATTACCACCACCGCGAGGTTCCAAAAAAAAAAAAAAAAATACTAACTTTTAGGTGGTATCTCAAAGAAACAGCTTTTAATCTTCCCTTTGGAAAGAGAACTTTGAAAGCCTTTTTCTTCATTAAAGTGAATTCAAATGTAACACTGATAGAAGAACCACCTTACAAAGTCATTCTTGAATTATTAATTGAGTTCACTTAAACTACTTTTGCACAAGAACTCTGTAAATAGCGCCTCTTTTATTACAGAAAAAATTATAAATCTAAAGTTTTGATTGACAGATCAGTTGCCTTCAGTGAGATAGAAAGAGAGAAAATGGAAATCATTTTCTAAATTGGACCTAGAGTAAAACAACAAATGTCAATCTATTATTGTACCAATTTGTCAGACGTCAGAAGGAGTCTTGAAAAATGTGAACTTGGTCGGGTGCGGTGGCTCACACCTGTAATCTCAGCACTTTGGGATGCCGAGGGGGGCGGATCACGAGGTCAGGCGCTCCAGATCATCCTGGCCAATATGGTGAAACCCCGTCTCTACTAAAATACAAAAAATTAGCTGGGCATGGTGGCGCGTGCCCGTAGTCCCAGCTACTCGGGAGGCTGAGACAGGAGAATCGCTTGAACCCGGGAGGCAGAAGTTGCAGTGAGCAGACATCGTGCCACTGCACTCCAGCCTGGTGACAGAGCAAGACTGTCTCAAGAAAAAAAAAAAAAAGTGAACTTGGGTGTTCAAAGTGTTAGGCTTAGTGGAGAAAGGCCAAGAAACTTCTACGGTGGTAGACATTTACAATTTTAAAAAATGGCTTCATTAAACTGTAAAATCACTAGTGTAGTAAGGGTGAATGCATTTTTTACAACATTGGAGGAATATATTTATGAATATTATTCCCAATACATAAAATATACGTTTTACACACTTATAGGTACACTCAAAATTTGTCCCAAATTGTTCATGTCTACTAAATGTATACACTATTTTAAATGGTTAAAGCAATAAGCAATAAGAAAATGTCTTAGCATTTTCCTCTAAGACAGGAAGCTTGTAATTGTTGTTTTGATTCCCCTGCTTTTGACGTAAAACTTATTTAGGTTTATTCTACTTAAGTTTTTTGGTTAGGGGACTTGAAGTCCTTAGAATGCATTTTATGAAATGCATTTTATGTGGCTATAATTGCTGCTACATGGTTAAGTTATTATTTAAATCAGCATAGACACTGTGGTGATAATGCTGGCAATGAACTTTGCTAAGAGTAGTGAGGCTCTAGAAATTACTTTGCCTAGTAGAGAAGCATCCGTCACAATCATCACACACTATGCATTTACTGGCCAAATGAAGGCATAAATTCGAGGTGGCTGATGTAACTGGAACACTGGATGTCCCGGTAAAAATATTCAATATCACAGATATAAATGTTTTATATGTTGCCGCTTTATTTCCTTTCTTCCCTACTTTCCATGGTAATGCAATTTAAACTGTGAAACTTCTCACTTACCTTCTATTTAACCTTAACATGGATAATAAATACATTTTATATTTCAATCTGGATAATGGTTGCATGATTCAACCAGAATAAGAAGGGAATAAGATCTATTTCGTAATAGCACATATTTAGGAAGTGAGTAGATTTATATTGGAACAAATGATGATACTGAGGTGGGTTTGATGACTGGCTTCTGGGTTATAAGAATGCAAGTGTTTGTTAAGACAGAGTCTTTTGAAATTTGTTCTTGAATATTTTGAATTAGAAAAGGAACATTTTAAAAAGAATTGTATAAAGATAATGTTAATAATTGCCACTATCATCACCCCAACCCCACTGAGGTAACCAATGATACGTAACAGGCTGACGGGCTGGTATGTGTCCTTGTGTATCCTTGTTTTGGCTCTTCTTCTTCTTTTTTTTTTTTTGAGGCAGAGTCTCACTCTGTCACCTAGACTGGAGTGCAGTGGTGTGATCTTTGCTCACTGCAACCTCTGCCTCCCAGGTTCAAGCAATTCTTGTGCCTCAGCCTCCTGAGTCGCTGGGACAACAGGTGAGCGCCACAACACTCGGCTAAGTTTTTGTATTTTTGGTAGGGACAGGGTTTTTCCATGCTGCCCAGGCTGATCTCCAAGTTACTGAGCTCAAGTGATCCACCCGCCTTGGCCTCCCAAAGTGTTGAGATTAGAGGCGTGAGCCATCACACTCAGCCTTGGCTCTTCTTATATGTAAACACATACAGCACGTAGAGTTGTGCTTATTTTGTTTCAATAAGGTTTTACCTTGTACTTTATGCTCTCATCCTGCAATTTTATCTTCTCTCTTTGTAGTATACCATGTGCGTTCCAGTCTAAGCTAGAACTTAGTTTTCAGTTCTATAAAATAGAGAATATAAAAATATAACCACATTTGCCTGCCAAATCTAATAGCACTTTAATTCCTAGATAGATCTACTTTCACAAATATACTACTTCTCAAAGAATTATTTTTCTTATGACATTTTTCTAAGCAATGCAATATGATATTAATCAGATTTTTGAAAACACTACTGCATTAGTCAAGGCCCAGAAAGAAAGCATGATTCGCTCAGATAGTTTAAAGGAACAGGCTGTAAAGAAAAGTGAAGGGGCCCCCTAGTGACGTTGTGGCACCCAAAGACAAGCAATAGCAGAAAGCCTTTGCCACCGACAGCAGAGGGACAGAGGGAGGAAAGGTTATTGCCAGACCTCCAGAAAGCAGCAGCCGAGGAACAGAAAGGTCTGCAGGAGCTGTA
>NW_022320398.1:0-3936 GCF_002776525.5 Piliocolobus tephrosceles
CATCCAGCCATCCTCCCACCTATTCATCCATCCATTCATTCATCCATCCTGTGTGGCTGGAGCAGAGTGAGGAGGAGAGAGGGGGCAGCAGATGGTAGGAAGAGGATGGAGCAGGTCATGCAGGACCTTGTGGGCCTCAGGGAGGACTTGGGTTTTGACTCTAAGGGGGGTGGGAGCCATGGAGGGCTGCAGGCAGAGGAGGGACGGGTCCTGACTCAGGGTCTCACAGGCGCCCTCTGGTGGCTGCTGAGGGGAGGACAGACTGTGGGGCGCAAAGATGGGAGCCAGGGACAAGGGCACAAAGGACTGCACTGGTCCAGGTGAGGGATGAGGGGGCTGGACCAGGTGAAGGCAGAGGAGAGAGAAGTGGGCAGATCCTAGGGAGGGTTTGAAGGCAGAACCATCAGAATCTGCTGATGGAGGATTAGGAGTTGTTATTGTGAGACAGGGAAGTCAAGGGCATTCCGAGGTTTTGTCCTAAGCACCTTCAGGCCTCATCCGCAGGACACTGCACTGTGTACCAACTGCCCAGGCCAGGTCCCCAGTGTCCGCTGGACCGGGGTTTCTCAGCTTCCACACTGTGGATGCTTGGGGCCGGATCACCTGTCACCCTGGGCACTGTGGGCTATTGAGCAGCATTCCTGGCCTCCACCCACTCAACACCGCTCACAGCCAGAAGCACCCCCAAATCATGACAACCACAAATGTCTCCAGACATTGCCAAGTGTCCCAGAATAACTCCCATTGAGAACCACATCACGGCTGGGCGCGGTGGCTCACACCTAAATCTCGATGCTTTGGGAGGCCAAGGCGGGAAGATTGCTTGAGCCCAGGAGTTTGAGACCAGCCTTAGCAACATAGTGAGATGTCAATCTCTTGAAAGAGGGAGGGAGGGAGGGAGAGAGAGAGACAGAGAGAGAGACAGAGAGAGACAGAGAGAGAGAGAGACAGAGACAGAGAGAGAGAGAGAGCCACATCACTAGATTCCTTCCTCTGCCTCACCTCCCCTGTCAAGAGCTGGTGAGTTGACCCCTCCTCTGCCTGGGCCTCCAGTTCTCTACGTGTACAAGGTTCTTCTGGTGGCTCCTAGCTCTGCTAGAGGCACACCCTTTGGTTTCTTCCCCCAGCAGAGGGTCAGGGACAAGAATGCAAATCCTCTTGGATATAAAGACCCCACCCTAAAGGCAGCTGGGGGAATGGGAGGGCATTGAGGGGTCTGCTCCACTCTGTCTTCCAGCTACCTCCAGGCACCACCATCTTCAGGAGCTCCTCAGAAGAGCCAGGCACAAGCCTATTCTAGGGCCCTCTGGGCCTTGGTCTCCCCATCTAAAACATGGAGGACCCAGAATCCACAGAGTCCACATTCCAAGCTCCCTAAGAAACCCTATCCCTCCCCTGCCACAGGTCTCCATGGCTCCACCTCTCTTGGGGTAAAAACCAAAGTCCTTCCGGCCGGGCGCAGTGACTCATGCCTGTAATCCCAGCACTTTGGGAGGCCGAGACGGGCAGATCACGAGGTCAGAAGATCAAGACCAGCCTGGCTAATACGGAGAAACTCTGTCTCTACTAAAAACACAAAAAAATTAGCCGGGCATGGTGGCGGGCACCTGTAATCTCAGCTACTTGGGAGGCTGAGGCTGGAGAATTACTTGAACCTGGGAGGAGGAGGTTGCAGTGAGCCGAGATCGTGCCACCGCAGTCCAGCCTGGGCAACAGAGCGAGACTCCATCTCAAAAAAAAAAAAAAGACAGGTCAGGTGCGGTGGCTCAAGCCTGTAATCCCAGCACTTTGGGAGGCCGAGGCGGGCGGATCACGAGGTCAGGAGATCGAGACCATCCTGGCTAACATGGTGAAATCCCGTCTCTACTAAAAAATACAAAAAAACTAGTCGGGCGAGGTGGCGGGCGCCCGTAGTCCCAGCTACTCGGGAGGCTGAGGCAGGAGAATGGCGTGAACCCGGGAGGCGGAGCTTACAGTGAGCTGAGATCCAGCCACTGCACTCCAGCCCAGGCCACAGAGCGAGACTCCGTCTCAAAAAAAAAAAAAAAAAACAAAGTCCTTCCAAGACACACAAGATCCGCTCAACAACCTACCCCACTCCCTCCCTGCCCTCTTCTCCTCCCTCTGTCCCCCTCCTCACTCTGCTCCAGTCACAAGGGTCTCCTTGCTGTTCTTCCAACACACCAGATGTGGTGGTCCTCCCTCAGGGCCTCCGCATGGGCTGTGCCCTCTGCCTGGAACGCTTTTCCCTTGGTTGTAGAATAACAGCCTTCCCATCTGTCCTTCAGGTCTCATCTCAAACTTCACCTCCCAGAAAGGCCATCTCTGGCCTCCAGGAAAACCTGTCATCTCCCAACATACACCTTTAGTCTGTTCACAGCAACTCACACCTATCTCAACTTTATTTGTTTACTAGTTTATTGTCAGTCTCTCCCACCCCCAAATTGCTTTATGACCTGAAGCCTCGCTCAATGGCTGGCACACAATACAGACTTCATAAAGTTGTTGCCTTGTTAAGTTTGAGACAGGGTTTAGCTCTGTTTTCCAGATTGGAGTGCAGCGGCATAATCATGGCTCACTGCAGCCTCCACCTCCCCAGGCTCAAGCCATCCTCTCACCTCAGCCTCCCAAGTAGCTAGGACTATAGGCTCATGTCACCATGTGCAGTTTTTAAATATATATATTTATTTATTTAAATTTAATTTATTTTGAGAGGGAGTTTCACTCTTGTTGCCCAGGCTGGAGTGCAATGGCACGATCTCAGCTCACCGCAACCTCCGCCTCCCGGGTTCAAGCGATTCTCCTGCCTCAGCCTCCCGAGTAGCTGGGTTTATAGGCATGCACCACCACGCCCAGCTAATTTTGTATTTTTAGCAGAGATGGGGTTTCTCCATGTTGGTCAGGCTGGTCTCGAACTCCTGATCTCCAGTGATCCACCTGCCTCAGCCTCCCTAAGTGCTGGGATTACAGGCGTGGGCTACCGTGCCCGGCCTAAATTTATTTTTTGTAGAGAAGGGGTCTTGCTGTTTCCCAGGCTGATCTGGAACTCCTGGGCTCAAGCAATCCTCCCACCTCAGCCTCCTGAGTGTCTGGGACTACAGGTGCACACCACCACACCTGGATACGTTTTTTTATTTTTTGTAGAGATGGGTCTTGCTGTGTTGCTCAGGCTGGTCATGAACTCCTGGGCTCAAGGGATCCTCCTACCTCAGCCTCCCAAAGCAATGGGACTACAGGTGTGAGCTACCACGTCTGGCCACATCATATAAATTAATGCCAATTTTGACAACTGCTCTGTGAACTAGTTATCTGCATTCTTTCTCTCTTACAAAGGAGCTAAGGTTCAGAAAAGATGAGGTGACTTTTTCAGGATTACACAGAAATTTTAAAATGGAGCCAGGATTGGAACCAAACCTGTCTGAGAGCAAAGGTTTTGAACATTCATATTCACCAGGTGAGGAGGAAGGTAGTAAAGGTTGAGGAAGTATCCTTCCATCCTTCAGTCTATCCTATCTTCTACGCATCATCTATCCATCCATTCATCCATGCACCTACACATCTATCTAGTATTCTATCCACCAATTACTCATCCATCTTTTCATCCATCCATCCAACCATTAATTTCTCCATCTACCCATCATCCATCCATCTATTCATCCACTCATCCATTCATTCATTCATGCATCCATCCATCCACCTATCCATCCATCCATCCACTCATCTATCCACCCACCTACCCATCCATCCATCCATGTACTCATTGAACCACCAACCCACCCACCCACCCATCCATCTGCCCATCCATCCACCCCCCCACCCATCATCCACCAACCTATTCACCCACCCATCCCTCCATTCATCCATCCACCTGCTCATCCATTCGCCCACCAATCCATCCATCAATCTATCCATCCATCCATCCATCTACCATCCGTC
>NW_022320399.1:0-4477 GCF_002776525.5 Piliocolobus tephrosceles
TACAGCTCCTGCAGACCTTTCTGTTCCTCGGCTGCTGCTTTCTGGAGGTCTGGCAATAACCTTTCCTCCCTCTGTCCCTCTGCTGTCGGTGGCAAAGGCTTTCTGCTATTGCTTGTCTTTGGGTGCCACAACGTCACTAGGGGGCCCCTTCACTTTTCTTTACAGCCTGTTCCTTTAAACTATCTGAGCGAATCATGCTTTCTTTCTGGGCCTTGACTAATGCAGTAGTGTTTTCAAAAATCTGATTAATATCATATTGCATTGCTTAGAAAAATGTCATAAGAAAAATAATTCTTTGAGAAGTAGTATATTTGTGAAAGTAGATCTATCTAGGAATTAAAGTGCTATTAGATTTGGCAGGCAAATGTGGTTATATTTTTATATTCTCTATTTTATAGAACTGAAAACTAAGTTCTAGCTTAGACTGGAACGCACATGGTATACTACAAAGAGAGAAGATAAAATTGCAGGATGAGAGCATAAAGTACAAGGTAAAACCTTATTGAAACAAAATAAGCACAACTCTACGTGCTGTATGTGTTTACATATAAGAAGAGCCAAGGCTGAGTGTGATGGCTCACGCCTCTAATCTCAACACTTTGGGAGGCCAAGGCGGGTGGATCACTTGAGCTCAGTAACTTGGAGATCAGCCTGGGCAGCATGGAAAAACCCTGTCCCTACCAAAAATACAAAAACTTAGCCGAGTGTTGTGGCGCTCACCTGTTGTCCCAGCGACTCAGGAGGCTGAGGCACAAGAATTGCTTGAACCTGGGAGGCAGAGGTTGCAGTGAGCAAAGATCACACCACTGCACTCCAGTCTAGGTGACAGAGTGAGACTCTGCCTCAAAAAAAAAAAAAGAAGAAGAAGAGCCAAAACAAGGATACACAAGGACACATACCAGCCCGTCAGCCTGTTACGTATCATTGGTTACCTCAGTGGGGTTGGGGTGATGATAGTGGCAATTATTAACATTATCTTTATACAATTCTTTTTAAAATGTTCCTTTTCTAATTCAAAATATTCAAGAACAAATTTCAAAAGACTCTGTCTTAACAAACACTTGCATTCTTATAACCCAGAAGCCAGTCATCAAACCCACCTCAGTATCATCATTTGTTCCAATATAAATCTACTCACTTCCTAAATATGTGCTATTACGAAATAGATCTTATTCCCTTCTTATTCTGGTTGAATCATGCAACCATTATCCAGATTGAAATATAAAATGTATTTATTATCCATGTTAAGGTTAAATAGAAGGTAAGTGAGAAGTTTCACAGTTTAAATTGCATTACCATGGAAAGTAGGGAAGAAAGGAAATAAAGCGGCAACATATAAAACATTTATATCTGTGATATTGAATATTTTTACCGGGACATCCAGTGTTCCAGTTACATCAGCCACCTCGAATTTATGCCTTCATTTGGCCAGTAAATGCATAGTGTGTGATGATTGTGACGGATGCTTCTCTACTAGGCAAAGTAATTTCTAGAGCCTCACTACTCTTAGCAAAGTTCATTGCCAGCATTATCACCACAGTGTCTATGCTGATTTAAATAATAACTTAACCATGTAGCAGCAATTATAGCCACATAAAATGCATTTCATAAAATGCATTCTAAGGACTTCAAGTCCCCTAACCAAAAAACTTAAGTAGAATAAACCTAAATAAGTTTTACGTCAAAAGCAGGGGAATCAAAACAACAATTACAAGCTTCCTGTCTTAGAGGAAAATGCTAAGACATTTTCTTATTGCTTATTGCTTTAACCATTTAAAATAGTGTATACATTTAGTAGACATGAACAATTTGGGACAAATTTTGAGTGTACCTATAAGTGTGTAAAACGTATATTTTATGTATTGGGAATAATATTCATAAATATATTCCTCCAATGTTGTAAAAAATGCATTCACCCTTACTACACTAGTGATTTTACAGTTTAATGAAGCCATTTTTTAAAATTGTAAATGTCTACCACCGTAGAAGTTTCTTGGCCTTTCTCCACTAAGCCTAACACTTTGAACACCCAAGTTCACTTTTTTTTTTTTTTCTTGAGACAGTCTTGCTCTGTCACCAGGCTGGAGTGCAGTGGCACGATGTCTGCTCACTGCAACTTCTGCCTCCCGGGTTCAAGCGATTCTCCTGTCTCAGCCTCCCGAGTAGCTGGGACTACGGGCACGCGCCACCATGCCCAGCTAATTTTTTGTATTTTAGTAGAGACGGGGTTTCACCATATTGGCCAGGATGATCTGGAGCGCCTGACCTCGTGATCCGCCCCCCTCGGCATCCCAAAGTGCTGAGATTACAGGTGTGAGCCACCGCACCCGACCAAGTTCACATTTTTCAAGACTCCTTCTGACGTCTGACAAATTGGTACAATAATAGATTGACATTTGTTGTTTTACTCTAGGTCCAATTTAGAAAATGATTTCCATTTTCTCTCTTTCTATCTCACTGAAGGCAACTGATCTGTCAATCAAAACTTTAGATTTATAATTTTTTCTGTAATAAAAGAGGCGCTATTTACAGAGTTCTTGTGCAAAAGTAGTTTAAGTGAACTCAATTAATAATTCAAGAATGACTTTGTAAGGTGGTTCTTCTATCAGTGTTACATTTGAATTCACTTTAATGAAGAAAAAGGCTTTCAAAGTTCTCTTTCCAAAGGGAAGATTAAAAGCTGTTTCTTTGAGATACCACCTAAAAGTTAGTATTTTTTTTTTTTTTTTTGGAACCTCGCGGTGGTGGTAATGTGAGTTTGTCAATCTTTGCCCGTCCTGTGAATTTGAGAAGCAGAGGAAGAGAGAAAGAGAAAGACTCGCCCCGCGACCCCCGCGCCCCACACAACCCGCCCCCCAGCACACAGCAGGCGCGCAAGGAGTGCAGTGTTAGCCGCTGCTGGATTGAGCTCCTCATCCTACACTTGCAGGGGTCGCTCCTTTGGACAGAAAGCAGGGATAAAATATAAATTTAGATTTCCACCAAGGCCAGGACTAGGGTGAAGGGAGTAACGCACTAGTCTCAGGCGCAACTGTTAAGTAACACTAATCTTGAATGAATGAAATAGTTTTAAAATTGAATGTAATAGCAAAAAAAAAAAAAAAAACCATGATAGACAAAATATCAAAACTTTAAATAAAGGCTTGCACTCGCACAACCCGGGCTCAGTGGCCTCGCCCTGCTCCTGGCTCGGCTTCCCAGCTTGGTTCTCTACAAGTCAGAATTCCTAGCAAAATCAAAGAGTGCGCGCGTCTGCCCGAGTACACGCCGAGGAGTTATTTCTGCTCCATCTTCCCTATTTGAAATCAAACAGGACAAGATTTTCCTGCGCGCCGACCGCGCTCGGTGACTAGCGGAGTGATAAAGCCCGGCGTTCTCCACCTGCAGGCGGAGGCTGGCGGCGCGGTCTTTGGTGCGAGTCCGTGCCCCGCGGCCGCCCCGCCCCGGTGGGAGGGAGGGACGGAGGGAGCTACGGGTGTAACGGGAGGAGAGCGCCTGGCGGAGCTGGGGCGCCTGTCCCGCTCGCTCGCCTCTTGACTCGCGTGGCCGCCGACCGCCTCCCGCGCCTAGTGTCCGGGACGTCTCGCGCCTGCCGCCTCCGAGCCTGGGGCGGCGCCGCGCGGCCCCGAGCGCTCCAGGAAGCTGCGGTGCGAGTCCGCGGGGCCGACCTCGGAGAAGCCTGGGGCCCGGCGCTGCTAGGCGGGAGCGTCTGCAGCGGGGAGGAGAGGCTGCGGCTTCTCCCCGACGGGCGGGGCTGCCAGTGCGTGGGGAAGAGAGCCGGGCACTGGAGAGGGGAGAGAGAAGCGTCGGAGCCGCGCAGGGGACGGGAGTGAGAGCAGGAGCGACGCAGAGCGGCCATCGCCGTGCCCGGGTCGCAGGGCGCCTGGCCAAAGTGAGCATGGCTTCGGCGGCCTGGGCCGTCCTCCAGGTGCTGCTCCTTCTCCCCACTCACGCTTGGAGCCCCGTAGGAGCAGGAAGGCCACGTAAGTACCGCAAATGGTTTAAAACTTACCCTAGGCTGTCAGGAGAACTTTGTATTTTTTATTGTGGGTAATATTTGGAAGTGGAATTGCAGAACATGTTCCTGAACACAAGGAACCTTAAAAAAAATTCTATGGAATTGCAACCCGAAAAAGACGAATTTGTTTACAATAGACTTTCCTCCTGTGGGGTAGTCTAAGATATACCATGCCTGTTTTGACTTTTTAATCTATGTATTTGAATATTCATTGAGAAAGTGGACGTTTTTGTAAAACCTGAAAAGAACATCTAAATAAGAGATTAGCCTGCAAATGCTGTCATTTATTCCTTTTTAGGATTGAAACATTTTATAGGAATTAAGTCTAACAGGGAAAAACCTGGCAGACATTACATCATACTGCATCGACTTAGATGTTAGCAGCTTACAGTTTTGCCGACCTTGGCAGCTTCAGAGTTAAGATGCTAATTAACTTCCATGCACTGTAGGGACAGAGCG
>NW_022320400.1:0-6286 GCF_002776525.5 Piliocolobus tephrosceles
GTGTCCGAGTGTTATTCCCTTAGTAGTTAAGGCAGGTTATTAATTTGTGGTTCTTAAATTTAGTTTCGCTCTGTCCCTATAGTGCATGGAAGTTAATTAGCATCTTAACTCTGAAGCTGCCAAGGTCGGCAAAACTGTAAGCTGCTAACATCTAAGTTGATACAGTATCATGTATTGTCTGCCAATTTTTTTTCCTGTTCTACTTAATTCCTACAACATATTACAATCCTAAAAAGGATTAAATGACAGCATTTGCAGGCTAATCTCTTACTAGGATGTTCTTTTCAGGTTTTACAAAAACGTCCACTTTCTCAATGAATATTCAAGTATATAGATTAAAAAGTCAAAACGAGAGGTGGCAGCATGCTGACAGCCCTAGCAGCCCTCCCTCGCTCTCGCTCTCGGCGACTCTGCGGCCTTGGCGCCCACTCTGGCCGCGCTTAAGGAGCCCTTCAGCCCGCCGCTGCACTGTGGGAGCCCCTCTCTAGGCTGGCCAAAGTCGGCGCCCTGTTTGCGGGGAGGTGTGGAGGGAGAGGCCCCGGCGGGAACCCGGGCTGTGCCCAGCGAGAGTTCAGGGTGGGCGTGGACTCCGCGGGAGCCGAGCAACCTGGGTTCAGCGGCGCCAGGCAGTGAGGGACTTAGCACCGGGGCCAGCAGCTGCGGAGGGTGTGCCCTGTCTCCTAGCAGTGTAGGGCGCCTGCGCTGTGCTCAAATTCTTGCCAGGCCTCAGCTTCCACCCCACGGGGCAGGGCTCGGGACCTGCAGCCCGCCATGCCCGAGCCTCCCGCCCCCCGCCATGGGCTCCTGCCTGGCCCAAGCCTTCCCTAGGAGTGCTGCCCCCCTCTCCAGCACCGAGTCCCATCAACCGCCCAAGGACTGAGGAGCCTGGGGGCACTGCGCAATACTGGCGGGCAGCTCCGCCTGCAGCCCCAGTGCCAGATCCACTAGATGAAGCCAGCTGGCCTCCTGAGTCTAGTGGGGACTTGGAGAGCCTTTATGTCTAGCTACGGGATTGTAAATACACCCATCAGCACCCTGTGTCTAGCTCAAGGTTTGTAAATGCACCAATCAGTGCTCTGTAGCTAGCTAATCTAGTGGGGACTTAGAGAACTTCTCTGTCTAGCACTGTTTAAAGGATTGTAAACACACCAATCAGCACGGTTAAAATGGACCAATCAGCTCTCTGTAAAATGGACCAATCACCAGGATGTGGATGGGGTCAGATAAGGGTATAAAAGCAGGCTGCCCCAGCTAACAGTGGTAACCTGCTCAGGTTGCTTTCTATCAGGTGGAAGTATTTTTTTCTTTTGCTCTTTACAATAAATCTTGTTGCTGTATTTTTGTGTGTGTCCATGCTGCTTTCATGAGTTGTGACACACACTGTGAAGGTCTACAACTTCACTGCTGCAGCCAGCAAGACCACGAACCCACGGGGAAGAACAAACAACTCTCCAGATGTGCCAGCTTAAGAGTTGTAACACTCACTGTGAAGTTCTGCAGCTTCACTCCTGAAGTCAGTAAGACCATGAACCCACCAGAAAGAAAAAACTGCAGACACATCTGAAGGAACAGACTCTGGACACACCATCTTAAAAAACAGTAACACACCCCGTGAGGGTCTGCGGGTTCATTCTTGAAGTCGGCAGGACCAAGAACTCACCAATTCCGGACACAAAAACATACACAGTATATCTTAAACTCCCCTAGAAGAAGAAAGTGTATTGTAAACAAAATCTTCGTTTTGGGTTGCAATTCAATAGTTTTTTTTTTTTTTTTTTTGAGGCGGAGTCTTGCTCTGTCGCCCCGGACTGGAGTGCAGTGGCTGGATCTCAGCTCACTGCAAGCTCCGCCTCCCGGGTTTACGCCATTTTCCTGCCTCAGCCTCCCGAGTAGCTGGGACTACAGGCGCCGCCACCTCGCCCGGCTAGTTTTTTGTATTTTTTAGTAGAGACGGGGTTTCACCGTGTTAGCCAGGATGGTCTCGATCTCCTGACCTCGTGATCCGCCCGTCTCGGCCTCCCAAAGTGCTGGGATTACAGGCTTGAGCCACCGCGCCCGGCCTCAATAGATTTTTTTTAAGGTTCTTTAACCTTCAGGAACATGTTCTGCAATTCCACTTCCAAATATTACCGATAATAATAAATAGAGTTTTCCAGATAATCTAGGGCAAGTTTAATTTAAACCATTTGCTATACTTACGTGGATTTCCTGCTCCTAGGGGGCTCCAAGTCTGAGTGGGGACAAGGAGCAGCACCTTGAGGTGCTACCTCAAGATGCTGGCTACCCAGACCCAGGCTCCCGAGGCCACGCCCAACTTCAGCCAGGCGCCCTGAGTCCCGGGCACGGCGATGGTCGCTCTGCGACTATCCTGGTCTCACGCAGTCCCCCTTGCGGCTCCGACGCTGCTCTCTCCCCTCGGGTCTCTTTCACTCTTCCTCCGGCACGGGGGAGAACCCCCAGGCTCTCCTCATCGCTGCAGACCCTCCCGCCAAACCACGCCCAGCCCCAGCGGCGTCTCTGAGGTCGGCCCCGCGGACTCAGGCGGCAGCTTTCTGGAGCATTCGGGGCCGCGCGGCGCCGCCCCAGGCTCGGAGGACGCAGGTTGGAGACTTCCCGGACACTAGGTGTAGGCGGCTGGTGGCCACCAGAGTCAAGAGGCGAGCGGGACGGACGCCCCAGCTCCGCCAGGCGCTCTCCTCCCGTTACACCCGTAGCTCCCTCCGTCCCTCCCTCCCACCGGGGCGGGGCGGCCGCGGGGCACGGACTCTCACCAAAGACCGCGCCGCCAGCCTCCGCCCGCAGGTGGAGAACGCCGGGCTTTATCACACCGCTAGTCACCGAGCGCAGTGTCTACACCCAGGAAAATCCTGTCCTGTTTGATTTCAAATAGGGAAGATGGAGCAGAACTAACTCTTCTGCGTGTACTCGGGCAGACGCGCGCACTCTTTGATTTTGCTAGGAATTCTGACTTGCAGAGAACCAAGCTGGGAAACCGGGCCAGGTGCAAGGCGAGGCCAGTGGGCCTGGGTTGTGCGAGTGCAAGCGTTTATTTAAAGTTGATGTTTTGTCTATCGTGGGTTTTTTTGTTTTTGTTTTTATCTTTTTTTTTTTTTTTGCTATTACATTTAATTTTAAAACTATTTCACTCAAGATTAGTGTTACTTAACAGTTGCACCTGAGACTAGTGTGTTAGTCCCTTCAGCCTAGTCCTGAACTTGGTGGAAGTCTAAATTTACATTTTATTCCAGTTTTCTGTTCAAAGGAGCAACCCCTGCAAGTGTAGGATGAGGGGCTCAATCCAGCAGCGGCTAACACTGCACTCCTTGCGCGCCTGCTGTGTGCTGGCGGGGGGAGAAAGGGAGGAGGAGAGAAGGGGAGGAGGAGAGAAGGGGAGGAGGAGAGAAGGGGAGGGGGAGAGAAGGGGGGGGGGGAGGAGGAGGGGGGCAGAGGGGAGGCGGAGGGCGGGTTGTGGAGGTCTTTCTCTTTCTCTCTTCCTCTGCTTCTAAAATTCACAGTACCGGCAAAGATTGACAAACTCACATTACCACCACCGCAAGGTTCCAAAAAAAAAAGTTACTAAGTTTTTTAGATGGTATCTGAAAGAAATAGCTAATTAATCTTCCCTTTGGAAAGACAGCTTTGAAAGGCTTTTTCTTCATTAAAATGAATTGAAATGTAATAGAGGAAGAATCTTACAAAGTCATTCTTGAATTAATTGGGTTCACTTAAACTACTTTTGCACAAGAACTCTGTAAATAGCACCTCTTTTATTATAGAAGAAATTATAAACCTAAAGTTTTGACTGACAGATCAGCTGCCTTCAGTGAGATCGAAAGAGAGAAAATGGAAATCATTTTCTAAATTGAATCTAGAGTAAAACAACAAATGTCAATCTGTCATTGTACCAATCTGTCAGGTATCAGAAGGAGTCTTGAAAAATGTGAACTTGGTCGGGTGCGGTGGTTCACACCTGTAATCCCAGCACTTTGGGAGGCCGAGGGGGGCGGATCACGAGATCAGGCGCTCCAGACCATCCTGGCCAACATGGTGAAACCCCGTCTCTACTAAAATACAAAAAATTAGCCGGGCATGGTGGTGCGTGCCTGTAGTCCCAGCTACTCGGGAGGCTGAAGCAGGAGAATCACTTGAACCCGGGAGGCAGAGGTTGCAGTGAGCAGACATCGTGCCACTGCACTCCAGCCTGGCGACAGAGCAAGACTCTGTCTCAAGAAAAAAAAAAAAGTGAACTTGAAAGTTCAGAGTGTTAGGCTTAGTGGAGAAAGGCCGAGAAACTTCTATGGTGGTAGACATTTGCAATTAAAAAAAAAACAACTGGCTTCATTAAACTGTAAAATCACTAGTGTAGTAAGGGTGAATGCCTTTTTTACAACATTGGAGGAATATATTTATGAATATTATTCCCAATACATAAAATATACGTTTTACACACTTATAGGTACACTCAAAATTTGTCCCAAATTGTTCATGTCTACTAAATGTATACACTATTTTAAATGGTTAAAGCAATAAGCGTCAGCATTTTCTTCTAAGACAGGAAGCTTGTAATTGTTGTTTTGATTCCCCTGCTTTTGACTTAAAACTTATTTAGGTTTATTCTACTTAGGTTTTTTAGTTAGGGGACTTGAAGTCCTTAGACATAAATGTGTGTCTTGAAATGCATTATATGTGGCTATAACTGCTGCTACATGGTTAAATTATTATTTAAAACAGCATAGACACTTGCTGTGGTGATAATGCTGGCAGTGAACTTTGTAGACTAAGAGTAGTGAGGCTCTAGAAATTACTTTGTCTAGTAGAGAAGCATCCGTCACAATCATCACACACTATGCATTTACTGGCCAAATGAAGGCATAAATTTGAGGTGGCTGATGTAACTGGAACACTGGATGTCCTAGAAAAATATTAAATATCACAGATATAAATGTTTTATATGTTGCTGCTTTATTTCCTTTCTTCCCTACTTTCCATGGTAATGCGATTTAAACTTTGAAACTTCTTACTTACCTTCTGTTTAACCTTAACATGGATAATAAATACAATTATATTTTTTATTTCAATCTGGATAATGGTTGCATGATTCAACCAGAATAAGAAGGGAATAAGATCTACTTTGTAATAGCACATATTTAGGAAGTGAGTATATTTATATTGGAACAGATGATGATACTGAGGTGGGTTTGATGACTAGCTTCTGGATTATAAGAATGTAAATGTTTGTTAAGATGGACTCTTTTGAAATTTGTTCTTGAATATTTTGAATTACAAAAGAAACATTTTAAAAAGAATTGTATAAAAATAATGTTAATAATTGCCACTACCATCACCCCAACCCCACTGAGGTAACCAATGATATGTAACAGGCTGACAGGCTGGTATGTATCCTTGTGTATCCTTGTTTTGGCTCTTCCTCCTTTTTTTTTTTTTTTGAGACAGAGTCTCACTCTGTCACCTAGACTGGAGTGAAGTGGCGTGATCTTGGCTCACTGCAACCTCTGCCTCCCAGGTTCAAGCAATTCTTGTGCCTCAGCCCCCTGAGAAACTGGGACAACAGGTGAGTACGACCACACCCGGCTAAGTTTTTGTATTTTTGGTAGAGACAGGAATTTTCCATGTTGCCCAGGCTGGTCTCGAACTTCCTGAGCTCCACCCACCTTGGCCTCCGAAAGTGTTGAGATTACAGGCGTGAGCCATCACATCTGGCCTTGGCTTTTCTTATAGATAAACATATACAACCTGTACATGGAGTTGTGCTTATTTTGTTTCAATAAGGTTTTATCTTGAACTTTATACTCTCATCCTGCAATTTTCTCTCTTTATAGTATACCATGTGCATTCCAGTCTAAGCTAGAATTTTAGTTTTCAGTTCTATAAAATAGAGTGAGAATACAAAAATATAACCACATTTGCCTGCCAATCTATTGCACTTTAATTCCTAGATAGATCTACTTTCACAAATATGCTACTTCTCAAAGAATTATTTTTCTTATGACATTTTTCTTAGCAATGCAATATGATATTAATCAGATTTTTGAAAACACTACTGCATTAGTCAAGGCCCAGAAAGAAAGCATGATTCGCTCAGATAGTTTAAAGGAACAGGCTGTAAAGAAAAGTGAAGGGGCCCCCTAGTGACGTTGTGGCACCCAAAGACAAGCAATAGCAGAAAGCCTTTGCCACCGACAGCAGAGGGACAGAGGGAGGAAAGGTTGTGGCCAGATCTCCAGAAAGCAGCAGCCGAGGAACAGAAAGGTCTGCAGGAGCTGTA
>NW_022320401.1:0-6286 GCF_002776525.5 Piliocolobus tephrosceles
TACAGCTCCTGCAGACCTTTCTGTTCCTCGGCTGCTGCTTTCTGGAGATCTGGCCACAACCTTTCCTCCCTCTGTCCCTCTGCTGTCGGTGGCAAAGGCTTTCTGCTATTGCTTGTCTTTGGGTGCCACAACGTCACTAGGGGGCCCCTTCACTTTTCTTTACAGCCTGTTCCTTTAAACTATCTGAGCGAATCATGCTTTCTTTCTGGGCCTTGACTAATGCAGTAGTGTTTTCAAAAATCTGATTAATATCATATTGCATTGCTAAGAAAAATGTCATAAGAAAAATAATTCTTTGAGAAGTAGCATATTTGTGAAAGTAGATCTATCTAGGAATTAAAGTGCAATAGATTGGCAGGCAAATGTGGTTATATTTTTGTATTCTCACTCTATTTTATAGAACTGAAAACTAAAATTCTAGCTTAGACTGGAATGCACATGGTATACTATAAAGAGAGAAAATTGCAGGATGAGAGTATAAAGTTCAAGATAAAACCTTATTGAAACAAAATAAGCACAACTCCATGTACAGGTTGTATATGTTTATCTATAAGAAAAGCCAAGGCCAGATGTGATGGCTCACGCCTGTAATCTCAACACTTTCGGAGGCCAAGGTGGGTGGAGCTCAGGAAGTTCGAGACCAGCCTGGGCAACATGGAAAATTCCTGTCTCTACCAAAAATACAAAAACTTAGCCGGGTGTGGTCGTACTCACCTGTTGTCCCAGTTTCTCAGGGGGCTGAGGCACAAGAATTGCTTGAACCTGGGAGGCAGAGGTTGCAGTGAGCCAAGATCACGCCACTTCACTCCAGTCTAGGTGACAGAGTGAGACTCTGTCTCAAAAAAAAAAAAAAAGGAGGAAGAGCCAAAACAAGGATACACAAGGATACATACCAGCCTGTCAGCCTGTTACATATCATTGGTTACCTCAGTGGGGTTGGGGTGATGGTAGTGGCAATTATTAACATTATTTTTATACAATTCTTTTTAAAATGTTTCTTTTGTAATTCAAAATATTCAAGAACAAATTTCAAAAGAGTCCATCTTAACAAACATTTACATTCTTATAATCCAGAAGCTAGTCATCAAACCCACCTCAGTATCATCATCTGTTCCAATATAAATATACTCACTTCCTAAATATGTGCTATTACAAAGTAGATCTTATTCCCTTCTTATTCTGGTTGAATCATGCAACCATTATCCAGATTGAAATAAAAAATATAATTGTATTTATTATCCATGTTAAGGTTAAACAGAAGGTAAGTAAGAAGTTTCAAAGTTTAAATCGCATTACCATGGAAAGTAGGGAAGAAAGGAAATAAAGCAGCAACATATAAAACATTTATATCTGTGATATTTAATATTTTTCTAGGACATCCAGTGTTCCAGTTACATCAGCCACCTCAAATTTATGCCTTCATTTGGCCAGTAAATGCATAGTGTGTGATGATTGTGACGGATGCTTCTCTACTAGACAAAGTAATTTCTAGAGCCTCACTACTCTTAGTCTACAAAGTTCACTGCCAGCATTATCACCACAGCAAGTGTCTATGCTGTTTTAAATAATAATTTAACCATGTAGCAGCAGTTATAGCCACATATAATGCATTTCAAGACACACATTTATGTCTAAGGACTTCAAGTCCCCTAACTAAAAAACCTAAGTAGAATAAACCTAAATAAGTTTTAAGTCAAAAGCAGGGGAATCAAAACAACAATTACAAGCTTCCTGTCTTAGAAGAAAATGCTGACGCTTATTGCTTTAACCATTTAAAATAGTGTATACATTTAGTAGACATGAACAATTTGGGACAAATTTTGAGTGTACCTATAAGTGTGTAAAACGTATATTTTATGTATTGGGAATAATATTCATAAATATATTCCTCCAATGTTGTAAAAAAGGCATTCACCCTTACTACACTAGTGATTTTACAGTTTAATGAAGCCAGTTGTTTTTTTTTTAATTGCAAATGTCTACCACCATAGAAGTTTCTCGGCCTTTCTCCACTAAGCCTAACACTCTGAACTTTCAAGTTCACTTTTTTTTTTTTCTTGAGACAGAGTCTTGCTCTGTCGCCAGGCTGGAGTGCAGTGGCACGATGTCTGCTCACTGCAACCTCTGCCTCCCGGGTTCAAGTGATTCTCCTGCTTCAGCCTCCCGAGTAGCTGGGACTACAGGCACGCACCACCATGCCCGGCTAATTTTTTGTATTTTAGTAGAGACGGGGTTTCACCATGTTGGCCAGGATGGTCTGGAGCGCCTGATCTCGTGATCCGCCCCCCTCGGCCTCCCAAAGTGCTGGGATTACAGGTGTGAACCACCGCACCCGACCAAGTTCACATTTTTCAAGACTCCTTCTGATACCTGACAGATTGGTACAATGACAGATTGACATTTGTTGTTTTACTCTAGATTCAATTTAGAAAATGATTTCCATTTTCTCTCTTTCGATCTCACTGAAGGCAGCTGATCTGTCAGTCAAAACTTTAGGTTTATAATTTCTTCTATAATAAAAGAGGTGCTATTTACAGAGTTCTTGTGCAAAAGTAGTTTAAGTGAACCCAATTAATTCAAGAATGACTTTGTAAGATTCTTCCTCTATTACATTTCAATTCATTTTAATGAAGAAAAAGCCTTTCAAAGCTGTCTTTCCAAAGGGAAGATTAATTAGCTATTTCTTTCAGATACCATCTAAAAAACTTAGTAACTTTTTTTTTTGGAACCTTGCGGTGGTGGTAATGTGAGTTTGTCAATCTTTGCCGGTACTGTGAATTTTAGAAGCAGAGGAAGAGAGAAAGAGAAAGACCTCCACAACCCGCCCTCCGCCTCCCCTCTGCCCCCCTCCTCCTCCCCCCCCCCCTTCTCTCCCCCTCCCCTTCTCTCCTCCTCCCCTTCTCTCCTCCTCCCCTTCTCTCCTCCTCCCTTTCTCCCCCCGCCAGCACACAGCAGGCGCGCAAGGAGTGCAGTGTTAGCCGCTGCTGGATTGAGCCCCTCATCCTACACTTGCAGGGGTTGCTCCTTTGAACAGAAAACTGGAATAAAATGTAAATTTAGACTTCCACCAAGTTCAGGACTAGGCTGAAGGGACTAACACACTAGTCTCAGGTGCAACTGTTAAGTAACACTAATCTTGAGTGAAATAGTTTTAAAATTAAATGTAATAGCAAAAAAAAAAAAAAAGATAAAAACAAAAACAAAAAAACCCACGATAGACAAAACATCAACTTTAAATAAACGCTTGCACTCGCACAACCCAGGCCCACTGGCCTCGCCTTGCACCTGGCCCGGTTTCCCAGCTTGGTTCTCTGCAAGTCAGAATTCCTAGCAAAATCAAAGAGTGCGCGCGTCTGCCCGAGTACACGCAGAAGAGTTAGTTCTGCTCCATCTTCCCTATTTGAAATCAAACAGGACAGGATTTTCCTGGGTGTAGACACTGCGCTCGGTGACTAGCGGTGTGATAAAGCCCGGCGTTCTCCACCTGCGGGCGGAGGCTGGCGGCGCGGTCTTTGGTGAGAGTCCGTGCCCCGCGGCCGCCCCGCCCCGGTGGGAGGGAGGGACGGAGGGAGCTACGGGTGTAACGGGAGGAGAGCGCCTGGCGGAGCTGGGGCGTCCGTCCCGCTCGCCTCTTGACTCTGGTGGCCACCAGCCGCCTACACCTAGTGTCCGGGAAGTCTCCAACCTGCGTCCTCCGAGCCTGGGGCGGCGCCGCGCGGCCCCGAATGCTCCAGAAAGCTGCCGCCTGAGTCCGCGGGGCCGACCTCAGAGACGCCGCTGGGGCTGGGCGTGGTTTGGCGGGAGGGTCTGCAGCGATGAGGAGAGCCTGGGGGTTCTCCCCCGTGCCGGAGGAAGAGTGAAAGAGACCCGAGGGGAGAGAGCAGCGTCGGAGCCGCAAGGGGGACTGCGTGAGACCAGGATAGTCGCAGAGCGACCATCGCCGTGCCCGGGACTCAGGGCGCCTGGCTGAAGTTGGGCGTGGCCTCGGGAGCCTGGGTCTGGGTAGCCAGCATCTTGAGGTAGCACCTCAAGGTGCTGCTCCTTGTCCCCACTCAGACTTGGAGCCCCCTAGGAGCAGGAAATCCACGTAAGTATAGCAAATGGTTTAAATTAAACTTGCCCTAGATTATCTGGAAAACTCTATTTATTATTATCGGTAATATTTGGAAGTGGAATTGCAGAACATGTTCCTGAAGGTTAAAGAACCTTAAAAAAAATCTATTGAGGCCGGGCGCGGTGGCTCAAGCCTGTAATCCCAGCACTTTGGGAGGCCGAGACGGGCGGATCACGAGGTCAGGAGATCGAGACCATCCTGGCTAACACGGTGAAACCCCGTCTCTACTAAAAAATACAAAAAACTAGCCGGGCGAGGTGGCGGCGCCTGTAGTCCCAGCTACTCGGGAGGCTGAGGCAGGAAAATGGCGTAAACCCGGGAGGCGGAGCTTGCAGTGAGCTGAGATCCAGCCACTGCACTCCAGTCCGGGGCGACAGAGCAAGACTCCGCCTCAAAAAAAAAAAAAAAAAAACTATTGAATTGCAACCCAAAACGAAGATTTTGTTTACAATACACTTTCTTCTTCTAGGGGAGTTTAAGATATACTGTGTATGTTTTTGTGTCCGGAATTGGTGAGTTCTTGGTCCTGCCGACTTCAAGAATGAACCCGCAGACCCTCACGGGGTGTGTTACTGTTTTTTAAGATGGTGTGTCCAGAGTCTGTTCCTTCAGATGTGTCTGCAGTTTTTTCTTTCTGGTGGGTTCATGGTCTTACTGACTTCAGGAGTGAAGCTGCAGAACTTCACAGTGAGTGTTACAACTCTTAAGCTGGCACATCTGGAGAGTTGTTTGTTCTTCCCCGTGGGTTCGTGGTCTTGCTGGCTGCAGCAGTGAAGTTGTAGACCTTCACAGTGTGTGTCACAACTCATGAAAGCAGCATGGACACACACAAAAATACAGCAACAAGATTTATTGTAAAGAGCAAAAGAAAAAAATACTTCCACCTGATAGAAAGCAACCTGAGCAGGTTACCACTGTTAGCTGGGGCAGCCTGCTTTTATACCCTTATCTGACCCCATCCACATCCTGGTGATTGGTCCATTTTACAGAGAGCTGATTGGTCCATTTTAACCGTGCTGATTGGTGTGTTTACAATCCTTTAAACAGTGCTAGACAGAGAAGTTCTCTAAGTCCCCACTAGATTAGCTAGCTACAGAGCACTGATTGGTGCATTTACAAACCTTGAGCTAGACACAGGGTGCTGATGGGTGTATTTACAATCCCGTAGCTAGACATAAAGGCTCTCCAAGTCCCCACTAGACTCAGGAGGCCAGCTGGCTTCATCTAGTGGATCTGGCACTGGGGCTGCAGGCGGAGCTGCCCGCCAGTATTGCGCAGTGCCCCCAGGCTCCTCAGTCCTTGGGCGGTTGATGGGACTCGGTGCTGGAGAGGGGGGCAGCACTCCTAGGGAAGGCTTGGGCCAGGCAGGAGCCCATGGCGGGGGGCGGGAGGCTCGGGCATGGCGGGCTGCAGGTCCCGAGCCCTGCCCCGTGGGGTGGAAGCTGAGGCCTGGCAAGAATTTGAGCACAGCGCAGGCGCCCTACACTGCTAGGAGACAGGGCACACCCTCCGCAGCTGCTGGCCCCGGTGCTAAGTCCCTCACTGCCTGGCGCCGCTGAACCCAGGTTGCTCGGCTCCCGCGGAGTCCACGCCCACCCTGAACTCTCGCTGGGCACAGCCCGGGTTCCCGCCGGGGCCTCTCCCTCCACACCTCCCCGCAAACAGGGCGCCGACTTTGGCCAGCCTAGAGAGGGGCTCCCACAGTGCAGCGGCGGGCTGAAGGGCTCCTTAAGCGCGGCCAGAGTGGGCGCCAAGGCCGCAGAGTCGCCGAGAGCGAGAGCGAGGGAGGGCTGCTAGGGCTGTCAGCATGCTGCCACCTCTCGTTTTGACTTTTTAATCTATATACTTGAATATTCATTGAGAAAGTGGACGTTTTTGTAAAACCTGAAAAGAACATCCTAGTAAGAGATTAGCCTGCAAATGCTGTCATTTAATCCTTTTTAGGATTGTAATATGTTGTAGGAATTAAGTAGAACAGGAAAAAAAATTGGCAGACAATACATGATACTGTATCAACTTAGATGTTAGCAGCTTACAGTTTTGCCGACCTTGGCAGCTTCAGAGTTAAGATGCTAATTAACTTCCATGCACTATAGGGACAGAGCGAAACTAAATTTAAGAACCACAAATTAATAACCTGCCTTAACTACTAAGGGAATAACACTCGGACAC
>NW_022320402.1:0-1333 GCF_002776525.5 Piliocolobus tephrosceles
TTGAGACTTGTGTCCAAGGAGTGTGCTCTTTAGTCTTAACTCTCTCGTCACACTGTCTCTCTGATAGGAAGAGGAATTTATGACATATGGTTACATAGATGTGCAATTGCTCTCATTCTTGCTACATATTCTTTACCAAAATGCTAGCGACTAACCTGGCATTAAAAATGTAGCCACATAATCACAGACACACACACACAAATAACAAAAACTCTTTTGAGTTTATGTAACAAAAATGAAAATAATTTAAATGATCAAATAGTTTAAATATGTAAACACAATCTAAAAATGAAAGTTTCAAATCTTAATATTAGCTCTGTCAATAAGTAAAGGTTTCTAGAACACACTAATTTAAACAAAAAGCTTTGTACCAGTATGGTTATTATACTTCTGATAACAATATCATAATGAAGAAACAGACAGCATCCACTAAGGAATGTTTAGCAAGGCGCATCCTGTATTTTCCTTCTATGTGCCAATTCTCTCATTGGTTTTTACTTTGCTTCTAAGCATGATGTGCATTTTCTTTCTTTTATTTAGTGTATTCATTATTCCTATTACCCAAATTGAGCCTGTTAGGACAATTAATGACTGAGAATGCTTCTCCCTGTTCTGTTCATTTATCCATTCTAATTCTACTTAAAGGTGGCATTACCTTTTCTTTATTTGAAACTTCAGAGGAGAGAGACTAATGGAGCAATCAGACAAAAGGATACAAGCAGGTAGAAATGAAAGATTGCCTGTCATTAATTTATGACTATGTGAACTTATTTGTGTTCGTTTTCAAGGGGAATTTGCACTAAGTGTCTTTTATCTTGTACAAAGCAGACATTAAGTGCGTGAGAGGAAAACGACAGACAAAATGTGATAATTGAACTGGCCAAGCTCTGTTATCATCATTCCAAAGCCAGCTAATAGGATCCTAATATAAAAGGACCCGGCTGAGTGAAGACAAAAATATGAAACTCCTGCAGCTAATAACTTAAAAGATGTGAAAGTTTGATTCGGTTATGTAATCTCCTTAAAACTTTAAATGAGAGAGGGCATCACAGTTGGATGTAGGCATAGAGATTCCTAAATATTCCAACAGAGACTATGAAAATATTAAAAGTATCTATATGACTTTTGTGCTTCCTCTTCCTAGTTTTCTTTTAGTTTTTCAGGATACAAAATGTCTGGCAGAACTTCAGAAACAAGAGGTTCTAGGATTCATTTTTCTCCTCACAGAAAATGATGCCATCAGCTTAAATTTAGCAGAAATGACTAATCCAGTTGATCACACCAGTGAATTGTGAATTCAATCAAAACGGTCAAGCCATGTATGAGACATACT
>NW_022320403.1:0-1333 GCF_002776525.5 Piliocolobus tephrosceles
AGTATGTCTCATACATGGCTTGACCGTTTTGATTGAATTCACAATTCACTGGTGTGATCAACTGGATTAGTCATTTCTGCTAAATTTAAGCTGATGGCATCATTTTCTGTGAGGAGAAAAATGAATCCTAGAACCTCTTGTTTCTGAAGTTCTGCCAGACATTTTGTATCCTGAAAAACTAAAAGAAAACTAGGAAGAGGAAGCACAAAAGTCATATAGATACTTTTAATATTTTCATAGTCTCTGTTGGAATATTTAGGAATCTCTATGCCTACATCCAACTGTGATGCCCTCTCTCATTTAAAGTTTTAAGGAGATTACATAACCGAATCAAACTTTCACATCTTTTAAGTTATTAGCTGCAGGAGTTTCATATTTTTGTCTTCACTCAGCCGGGTCCTTTTATATTAGGATCCTATTAGCTGGCTTTGGAATGATGATAACAGAGCTTGGCCAGTTCAATTATCACATTTTGTCTGTCGTTTTCCTCTCACGCACTTAATGTCTGCTTTGTACAAGATAAAAGACACTTAGTGCAAATTCCCCTTGAAAACGAACACAAATAAGTTCACATAGTCATAAATTAATGACAGGCAATCTTTCATTTCTACCTGCTTGTATCCTTTTGTCTGATTGCTCCATTAGTCTCTCTCCTCTGAAGTTTCAAATAAAGAAAAGGTAATGCCACCTTTAAGTAGAATTAGAATGGATAAATGAACAGAACAGGGAGAAGCATTCTCAGTCATTAATTGTCCTAACAGGCTCAATTTGGGTAATAGGAATAATGAATACACTAAATAAAAGAAAGAAAATGCACATCATGCTTAGAAGCAAAGTAAAAACCAATGAGAGAATTGGCACATAGAAGGAAAATACAGGATGCGCCTTGCTAAACATTCCTTAGTGGATGCTGTCTGTTTCTTCATTATGATATTGTTATCAGAAGTATAATAACCATACTGGTACAAAGCTTTTTGTTTAAATTAGTGTGTTCTAGAAACCTTTACTTATTGACAGAGCTAATATTAAGATTTGAAACTTTCATTTTTAGATTGTGTTTACATATTTAAACTATTTGATCATTTAAATTATTTTCATTTTTGTTACATAAACTCAAAAGAGTTTTTGTTATTTGTGTGTGTGTGTCTGTGATTATGTGGCTACATTTTTAATGCCAGGTTAGTCGCTAGCATTTTGGTAAAGAATATGTAGCAAGAATGAGAGCAATTGCACATCTATGTAACCATATGTCATAAATTCCTCTTCCTATCAGAGAGACAGTGTGACGAGAGAGTTAAGACTAAAGAGCACACTCCTTGGACACAAGTCTCAA
>NW_022320404.1:0-6284 GCF_002776525.5 Piliocolobus tephrosceles
GTGTCCGAGTGTTATTCCCTTAGTAGTTAAGGCAGGTTATTAATTTGTGGTTCTTAAATTTAGTTTCGCTCTGTCCCTATAGTGCATGGAAGTTAATTAGCATCTTAACTCTGAAGCTGCCAAGGTCGGCAAAACTGTAAGCTGCTAACATCTAAGTTGATACAGTATCATGTATTGTCTGCCAATTTTTTTTCCTGTTCTACTTAATTCCTACAACATATTACAATCCTAAAAAGGATTAAATGACAGCATTTGCAGGCTAATCTCTTACTAGGATGTTCTTTTCAGGTTTTACAAAAACGTCCACTTTCTCAATGAATATTCAAGTATATAGATTAAAAAGTCAAAACGAGAGGTGGCAGCATGCTGACAGCCCTAGCAGCCCTCCCTCGCTCTCGCTCTGGGCGACTCTGCGGCCTTGGCGCCCACTCTGGCCGCGCTTAAGGAGCCCTTCAGCCCGCCGCTGCACTGTGGGAGCCCCTCTCTAGGCTGGCCAAAGTCGGCGCCCTGTTTGCGGGGAGGTGTGGAGGGAGAGGCCCCGGCGGGAACCCGGGCTGTGCCCAGCGAGAGTTCAGGGTGGGCGTGGACTCCGCGGGAGCCGAGCAACCTGGGTTCAGCGGCGCCAGGCAGTGAGGGACTTAGCACCGGGGCCAGCAGCTGCGGAGGGTGTGCCCTGTCTCCTAGCAGTGTAGGGCGCCTGCGCTGTGCTCAAATTCTTGCCAGGCCTCAGCTTCCACCCCACGGGGCAGGGCTCGGGACCTGCAGCCCGCCATGCCCGAGCCTCCCGCCGCCCGCCATGGGCTCCTGCCTGGCCCAAGCCTTCCCTAGGAGTGCTGCCCCCCTCTCCAGCACCGAGTCCCATCAACCGCCCAAGGACTGAGGAGCCTGGGGGCACTGCGCAATACTGGCGGGCAGCTCCGCCTGCAGCCCCAGTGCCAGATCCACTAGATGAAGCCAGCTGGGCTCCTGAGTCTAGTGGGGACTTGGAGAGCCTTTATGTCTAGCTACGGGATTGTAAATACACCCATCAGCACCCTGTGTCTAGCTCAAGGTTTGTAAATGCACCAATCAGTGCTCTGTAGCTAGCTAATCTAGTGGGGACTTAGAGAACTTCTCTAGCACTGTTTAAAGGATTGTAAACACACCAATCAGCACGGTTAAAATGGACCAATCAGCTCTCTGTAAAATGGACCAATCACCAGGATGTGGATGGGGTCAGATAAGGGTATAAAAGCAGGCTGCCCCAGCTAACAGTGGTAACCTGCTCAGGTTGCTTTCTATCAGGTGGAAGTATTTTTTTCTTTTGCTCTTTACAATAAATCTTGTTGCTGTATTTTTGTGTGTGTCCATGCCGCTTTCATGAGTTGTGACACACACTGTAAAGGTCTGCAACTTCACTGCTGCAGCCAGCAAGACCACGAACCCACGGGGAAGAACAAACAACTCTCCAGATGTGCCAGCTTAAGAGTTGTAACACTCACTGTGAAGTTCTGCAGCTTCACTCCTGAAGTCAGTAAGACCATGAACCCACCAGAAAGAAAAAACTGCAGACACATCTGAAGGAACAGACTCTGGACACACCATCTTAAAAAACAGTAACACACCCCGTGAGGGTCTGCGGGTTCATTCTTGAAGTCGGCAGGACCAAGAACTCACCAATTCCGGACACAAAAACATACACAGTATATCTTAAACTCCCCTAGAAGAAGAAAGTGTATTGTAAACAAAATCTTCGTTTTGGGTTGCAATTCAATAGTTTTTTTTTTTTTTTTTTTGAGGCGGAGTCTTGCTCTGTCGCCCCGGACTGGAGTGCAGTGGCTGGATCTCAGCTCACTGCAAGCTCCGCCTCCCGGGTTTACGCCATTTTCCTGCCTCAGCCTCCCGAGTAGCTGGGACTACAGGCGCCGCCACCTCGCCCGGCTAGTTTTTTGTATTTTTTAGTAGAGACGGGGTTTCACCGTGTTAGCCAGGATGGTCTCGATCTCCTGACCTCGTGATCCGCCCGTCTCGGCCTCCCAAAGTGCTGGGATTACAGGCTTGAGCCACCGCGCCCGGCCTCAATAGATTTTTTTTAAGGTTCTTTAACCTTCAGGAACATGTTCTGCAATTCCACTTCCAAATATTACCGATAATAATAAATAGAGTTTTCCAGATAATCTAGGGCAAGTTTAATTTAAACCATTTGCTATACTTACGTGGATTTCCTGCTCCTAGGGGGCTCCAAGTCTGAGTGGGGACAAGGAGCAGCACCTTGAGGTGCTACCTCAAGATGCTGGCTACCCAGACCCAGGCTCCCGAGGCCACGCCCAACTTCAGCCAGGCGCCCTGAGTCCCGGGCACGGCGATGGTCGCTCTGCGACTATCCTGGTCTCACGCAGTCCCCCTTGCGGCTCCGACGCTGCTCTCTCCCCTCGGGTCTCTTTCACTCTTCCTCCGGCACGGGGGAGAACCCCCAGGCTCTCCTCATCGCTGCAGACCCTCCCGCCAAACCACGCCCAGCCCCAGCGGCGTCTCTGAGGTCGGCCCCGCGGACTCAGGCGGCAGCTTTCTGGAGCATTCGGGGCCGCGCGGCGCCGCCCCAGGCTCGGAGGACGCAGGTTGGAGACTTCCCGGACACTAGGTGTAGGCGGCTGGTGGCCACCAGAGTCAAGAGGCGAGCGGGACGGACGCCCCAGCTCCGCCAGGCGCTCTCCTCCCGTTACACCCGTAGCTCCCTCCGTCCCTCCCTCCCACCGGGGCGGGGCGGCCGCGGGGCACGGACTCTCACCAAAGACCGCGCCGCCAGCCTCCGCCCGCAGGTGGAGAACGCCGGGCTTTATCACACCGCTAGTCACCGAGCGCAGTGTCTACACCCAGGAAAATCCTGTCCTGTTTGATTTCAAATAGGGAAGATGGAGCAGAACTAACTCTTCTGCGTGTACTCGGGCAGACGCGCGCACTCTTTGATTTTGCTAGGAATTCTGACTTGCAGAGAACCAAGCTGGGAAACCGGGCCAGGTGCAAGGCGAGGCCAGTGGGCCTGGGTTGTGCGAGTGCAAGCGTTTATTTAAAGTTGATGTTTTGTCTATCGTGGGTTTTTTTGTTTTTGTTTTTATCTTTTTTTTTTTTTTTGCTATTACATTTAATTTTAAAACTATTTCACTCAAGATTAGTGTTACTTAACAGTTGCACCTGAGACTAGTGTGTTAGTCCCTTCAGCCTAGTCCTGAACTTGGTGGAAGTCTAAATTTACATTTTATTCCAGTTTTCTGTCCAAAGGAGCAACCCCTGCAAGTGTAGGATGAGGAGCTCAATCCAGCAGCGGCTAACACTGCACTCCTTGCGCGCCTGCTGTGTGCTGGCGGGGGGAGAAAGGGAGGAGGAGAGAAGGGGAGGAGGAGAGAAGGGGAGGAGGAGAGAAGGGGAGGGGGAGAGAAGGGGGGGGGGGAGGAGGAGGGGGGCAGAGGGGAGGCGGAGGGCGGGTTGTGGAGGTCTTTCTCTTTCTCTCTTCCTCTGCTTCTAAAATTCACAGTACCGGCAAAGATTGACAAACTCACATTACCACCACCGCAAGGTTCCAAAAAAAAAAGTTACTAAGTTTTTTAGATGGTATCTGAAAGAAATAGCTAATTAATCTTCCCTTTGGAAAGACAGCTTTGAAAGGCTTTTTCTTCATTAAAATGAATTGAAATGTAATAGAGGAAGAATCTTACAAAGTCATTCTTGAATTAATTGGGTTCACTTAAACTACTTTTGCACAAGAACTCTGTAAATAGCACCTCTTTTATTATAGAAGAAATTATAAACCTAAAGTTTTGACTGACAGATCAGCTGCCTTCAGTGAGATCGAAAGAGAGAAAATGGAAATCATTTTCTAAATTGAATCTAGAGTAAAACAACAAATGTCAATCTGTCATTGTACCAATCTGTCAGGTATCAGAAGGAGTCTTGAAAAATGTGAACTTGGTCGGGTGCGGTGGTTCACACCTGTAATCCCAGCACTTTGGGAGGCCGAGGGGGGCGGATCACGAGATCAGGCGCTCCAGACCATCCTGGCCAACATGGTGAAACCCCGTCTCTACTAAAATACAAAAAATTAGCCGGGCATGGTGGTGCGTGCCTGTAGTCCCAGCTACTCGGGAGGCTGAAGCAGGAGAATCACTTGAACCCGGGAGGCAGAGGTTGCAGTGAGCAGACATCGTGCCACTGCACTCCAGCCTGGCGACAGAGCAAGACTCTGTCTCAAGAAAAAAAAAAAAGTGAACTTGAAAGTTCAGAGTGTTAGGCTTAGTGGAGAAAGGCCGAGAAACTTCTATGGTGGTAGACATTTGCAATTAAAAAAAAAACAACTGGCTTCATTAAACTGTAAAATCACTAGTGTAGTAAGGGTGAATGCCTTTTTTACAACATTGGAGGAATATATTTATGAATATTATTCCCAATACATAAAATATACGTTTTACACACTTATAGGTACACTCAAAATTTGTCCCAAATTGTTCATGTCTACTAAATGTATACACTATTTTAAATGGTTAAAGCAATAAGCGTCAGCATTTTCTTCTAAGACAGGAAGCTTGTAATTGTTGTTTTGATTCCCCTGCTTTTGACTTAAAACTTATTTAGGTTTATTCTACTTAGGTTTTTTAGTTAGGGGACTTGAAGTCCTTAGACATAAATGTGTGTCTTGAAATGCATTATATGTGGCTATAACTGCTGCTACATGGTTAAATTATTATTTAAAACAGCATAGACACTTGCTGTGGTGATAATGCTGGCAGTGAACTTTGTAGACTAAGAGTAGTGAGGCTCTAGAAATTACTTTGTCTAGTAGAGAAGCATCCGTCACAATCATCACACACTATGCATTTACTGGCCAAATGAAGGCATAAATTTGAGGTGGCTGATGTAACTGGAACACTGGATGTCCTAGAAAAATATTAAATATCACAGATATAAATGTTTTATATGTTGCTGCTTTATTTCCTTTCTTCCCTACTTTCCATGGTAATGCGATTTAAACTTTGAAACTTCTTACTTACCTTCTGTTTAACCTTAACATGGATAATAAATACAATTATATTTTTTATTTCAATCTGGATAATGGTTGCATGATTCAACCAGAATAAGAAGGGAATAAGATCTACTTTGTAATAGCACATATTTAGGAAGTGAGTATATTTATATTGGAACAGATGATGATACTGAGGTGGGTTTGATGACTAGCTTCTGGATTATAAGAATGTAAATGTTTGTTAAGATGGACTCTTTTGAAATTTGTTCTTGAATATTTTGAATTACAAAAGAAACATTTTAAAAAGAATTGTATAAAAATAATGTTAATAATTGCCACTACCATCACCCCAACCCCACTGAGGTAACCAATGATATGTAACAGGCTGACAGGCTGGTATGTATCCTTGTGTATCCTTGTTTTGGCTCTTCCTCCTTTTTTTTTTTTTTTTTGAGACAGAGTCTCACTCTGTCACCTAGACTGGAGTGAAGTGGCGTGATCTTGGCTCACTGCAACCTCTGCCTCCCAGGTTCAAGCAATTCTTGTGCCTCAGCCCCCTGAGAAACTGGGACAACAGGTGAGTACGACCACACCCGGCTAAGTTTTTGTATTTTTGGTAGAGACAGGAATTTTCCATGTTGCCCAGGCTGGTCTCGAACTTCCTGAGCTCCACCCACCTTGGCCTCCGAAAGTGTTGAGATTACAGGCGTGAGCCATCACATCTGGCCTTGGCTCTTCTTATAGATAAACATATACAACCTGTACATGGAGTTGTGCTTATTTTGTTTCAATAAGGTTTTATCTTGAACTTTATACTCTCATCCTGCAATTTTCTCTCTTTATAGTATACCATGTGCATTCCAGTCTAAGCTAGAATTTTAGTTTTCAGTTCTATAAAATAGAGTGAGAATACAAAAATATAACCACATTTGCCTGCCAATCTATTGCACTTTAATTCCTAGATAGATCTACTTTCACAAATATGCTACTTCTCAAAGAATTATTTTTCTTATGACATTTTTCTTAGCAATGCAATATGATATTAATCAGATTTTTGAAAACACTACTGCATTAGTCAAGGCCCAGAAAGAAAGCATGATTCGCTCAGATAGTTTAAAGGAACAGGCTGTAAAGAAAAGTGAAGGGGCCCCCTAGTGACGTTGTGGCACCCAAAGACAAGCAATAGCAGAAAGCCTTTGCCACCGACAGCAGAGGGACAGAGGGAGGAAAGGTTGTGGCCAGATCTCCAGAAAGCAGCAGCCGAGGAACAGAAAGGTCTGCAGGAGCTGTA